>NW_025767189.1:600000-837282 GCF_003918875.1 Haliotis rubra
TCGCACTCAAGCTGTTTGAAACAACTGTATACGGTTCCATACATCAGGAATGTCTGTGACCGTATCACCTTGTTGGTGTATATACATGCATGTTGCCCGTACACCTGTAATTGAATTTCACTTAACTTTTTCACAATGGTGGTTTGTCGTTTGCCCGTTAGTTTATCATCGAGTCTGAATCAGACAAACTAGTAATTAATGGAATGAGCAGCGTTAGTACCTGTTGTTCAACGACACACTCCAGCTTGACGACGGTCACAAATATATCGTCGGAATTGACAATACCAACGATTGATGTTAAGAGCATCTACCCACACCATTGGAGTATGTATGTATGTATGTATGTATGTATGTATGTATGTATGTATGTATGTATGTATGTATGTATGTATGTATGTATGTATGTATGTATGTATGTATGTGTGTGTGTGTGTGTGTGTGTGTGTGTGTGTGTGTGTGTATGTATGTAGGTGCGTGCGTGCGAGCGTGTGTGTGGTTTGAGGTGATGGTGAGGAGAAATTGGGTTTAACGTTGTGCTTGAGAATATTACGCTCATATGACGACGTGCATGCGTGTGTATTTGTATGTGCGGCTGCTTGTACTAGCCCAGACTGAAGCTGGTTTTATAGTGCTAGCCCACTGAGATACCACGCCGCAGTGAAGCATGAATACCCCACTCAGACACATTATACTGATTCCGAGCCGACCAGTCCTTGTTGTACCCATTGATGCCGAACGCCAGGCAGGGACCAACAAGTACCATATTTTAACGTCTTTTGGTATGACGCGGTCGGGGATCGAACCCGCGGACGAACCGGGCGGACGCTCTAACCACTACACCACGGAGGCGGTCGTGTGTAGTTTGAAATATTTTGGTTTAATCCAATTCTCAAGTGTATATTTAGGGGCCGGGCAGTTTAGATCATAAATATACATATTTATCCACTATACCCCTGCAGCAATATAGGCTTAGCGTTTTAGTACAGTTAGTCGTACTTTAGGGTGGGGATATTTCCCTCTTTGTTAATAACGGTCCTTAGCCAAACTGGCACGTCTTGCATGAAATTCAATGGATCATATGACGCACAAACGCACCTCTCAGGAAAGTTATTAAATATGTTGTATGGGACACAGACACGGTTAAGTTAGTCGTTTTGTGACTTGAATCACACCATCGATCATCCAGAAATGATTTGTTTGGTATTTACGTGAGAGGAAAATCAACACCTTTTGACAACTCGTGGGGCCATGGCAGAGAAGGTTGACAATACCTGTACACTACGTCACCTGTAATTGCATATTGTTGTACGTGACAAAGCTATCAGTATCACCGCGACACCGGAATAACGAGTGCGGTGAGGGGGTCACTCAACCATGCTGCTTCGGCACCTGTGTACCTGTCACCCGGTGACGTCACGCCAGATCACCGGGATACATCACACGCGACGGGAGAACACACAATGGGGACAGGTGCCCTTGTAGCCCCACACCCCGAGGGTACCGTTCCCCACCCCCTCATCCGTAACTAAGCACCGACACAATTTGATGAAAGTTTGTAAACACAATACAGTCGCAATACTTGTTGATGAAGTCCGGCGCTGGTGTTTTTATTTCTTGATTAATGATTTGTTTATGAAGAGTTTCCCTCGCCCGAGGCTATCTCTACATGACGGCGTAATCGCACGTAGAATATTATGTATTCAGTTTGACTCAGTCACCAGGTGACCTGCGGGGTACGGACTGTGGGGTCACGAAGTACTTCCTCCACAGTGTGTTGTATCCTGACATACACTGACCCCTGCGTCTCCTTGACCAGTCCAGTACTAACGATCAGTTGACAGGTGTTACATGGATCGCCAGCTGATTGTATCCGCTCTTTGCAGATATATACCAATTAAAACAATAATTTTCTGTGGTGTGGGTTCGAATCCCGGATGGGACTCAACCCAACAAAAGTACTAGAATCTGTACCTAACTGCGAAAGGGTAATCCCAAATATATCATATGTTGCATCTGACCACTTTCTAAATGACAATGTCATTGTGTATTCATAACTATGTTTTCTGTACAGCATACACCGGTTAATCCGGAACACTAATCGTCATTGTTCACAGGACATCTTTTCAAAAAGTTACTAAATTAACATTATACGTTAATTCATACATATTTTAGTGCGGTTTGACAAATGTCAGCTTCACACATTTCAATAGGGACTGTAGTGATACCTAAGTAGTTAACTGTACCCATGTCGGGAATCAAACGTGGGTATAGGCGTGACGAGCGAATGTTTTAACCACTGGGCTACCCGCCGCCCCCCGATGCAGGAACAGAGGTACCATATGTGAATCTGCTATGCTGTGTTCACAGTATTGATTTGAATATTGCTGAAAGTTTGCCAGAAGCATCGAAGAAACACTGACATTTACTTCAACAAGCAGGGTTTTTCCAAATAATTCAATTGTTTAAGAACAATGCTTATACCTTTTTTTTTCATTCACGCAACAGTTTTATATAGAAGGATGTGACATTTTCATTCGCATGAATTACTTTTTAAGGTATAGTCACTTTCTATGGAAAGTGTGTGTGTGTGTGTGTGTGTATGTATGTGTATAGTGTGTGTGAGAGTTATACACAGTGTATTCTGAATATATGATGTCTACAATAGTTTTACAGTAAGCATAAAATCATGAAACCCAGTGATGTGCACTTATACAACAGTTGGCAACAAAATGATCCCACAAAGAAAACGTAACTACTTCAGATTCCTGTAAACAAGCTTTAAACAGACCTGTTAGGTAGTAAATTGATGAGTGCATAATTGAAGTTAACTCTGCCCTGAACCGTAGTTCCACCCCAGGCCGTAGACGCGTAGCAATATGAATAATCTACTAGAATATGGTAAGGATAAACCAAGAATCACAATAATGACCAAACTACGATGTCGGTCTACCGATAGAGGATCCTTTCAGTTTTAAGGGACTTAACTCTGTCAGAGAACTGGCGTAACATTAGACCACTGAACCACCCTTGCTCTACATATATACTCATGCAAATAATGGTTGTCACCCCCTTCATTTTTTTTTAATCAGAGAGGGGGTGTGGGGTGGGGGTTTGAGGTGTATGGGGGTTGGGGTGGGGAGGGGTTGACAACCATTATTGGCATGAGTATATATATGTAATCGAAAACGTGTTACTTTGAACTCATGAGAGGGTTGTTAATTTGATTCGAATTTGAATTTAGTTTTGACAGTGTTGCTATCAAAATAGCCAAGATGAATAATATCTGGGTTAATGTGCACATAAAAACTGAACAAGGTGAACTCAGCCTGCACAGTGAAGCTGGTGCTAACCAGAGAGGTAGTTGACGTCAGTGCTGGTGCGGAAGGGATTTCGTTTTATTGTAATGTTTGATACATGTAGATATCTCACCTTGGCAGGGTCACGCCAGCACCTGACTGGACACCCATGTTATATAGTTGGACGGGTGGTGTTACTTGTAAACCTATCGGTGTAACTGTATTAGATGTACACTTATCTGTCTGAGTTATATAAACACCTTTATGTCTGTGTATATGTACACTTATCTCCTACCTGTGTTATGTTTACACTTTTCTGTCTATTTGTGTTATGGGTACACTTATCTGTCTATTTGTGTTATGTGCAATTATCTGTCTTCCTTTGTTATGTGTACACTTATCTGTCTATTTGTGTTATGGGTACACTTATCTGTCTATTTGTGTTATGGGTACACTTATCTGTCTATTTGTGTTATGGGTACACTTATCTGTCTATTTGTGTTACATGTGCAATTATCTGTCTTCCTTTGTTATATGTACACTTATCTGTCCACCTGTGTTATGTTTACACTTATCTGCCTATTTGTGTTATGGGTACACTTATCTGTCTATTTGTGTTACATGTGCAATTATCTGTCTTCCTTTGTTATATGTACACTTATCTGTCCACCTGTATTATGTTTACACTTATCTGCCTATTTGTGTTTTATGTACACTTATCTGTCCATCTGTGTAATGATACATTCATCTGCCCACCTGTGTTATGTGTCCAATTATCTAACTGTCTGTTTGTGTAATATGTACAATTATCTGTTTTCTATGGTTATATGTACATTTATGTGTCTAACTGCGTTACACGTGCACCTACCTTTCCACCTGCGATATAATATATCCATCTGTCTATAAGTATTATGCTTTATGCACACTCACCTGTGTTACCTGTACAAGTTGCTGTTTACCTATGTTACCTATCTACCTATAGCTGTACATTGGTCTCTCTACCCGTTTTATCTTACGCTTATCTGCCTTACCTGTACACCTACATTATTACACATATATGTCTTTCAACAACCAGTAATTATGTTAATACACCCATCTTCGTTACACATTTCGACAGTTCCACGCACTGAAACATCCATATGTTTGAATTTCCTGTACACCTTCACCTACCCGAATAACCTGTACATCCACCCCAGGGTATACAGACCTATGTACCTGTGTGACGAGGTCAGTAGGAGCGTGGAATCCGCTTGTCTCCCTCAATGTGACAACCCATCTCTGTACTGCGTTGTTCATCTCAGACGCAGAACAACAGTTCTCTGTGTCGGGCTGTCGATATCGTCCCAACTCGAACAATCAACACACACACAAGCAGACAGTGTCAGAGAACACGTCTCTGTTCAACGCCACTTCAAACTTAACATAAAAAAGGCACCACGGCGAGTGAATCGCTGTATGTTTCCCATGCAGTTCTTCTGTTTACTAAATGACATCTTTTATATTCATTCAGTAATGTATTCTTAATAGTTTCCGTTCGTAAATATATGGTGGGTTTGAGTGTATTTTCTATTTACATACATCGAATCACTCGACTTAAGGGTCATATTTCTACCCAGAGTTACACTTAATACCGTGTCTCAGTAGAGAGACTCACTGTGTTTGTATCGCCAGCCAGCAATTCAACTTTTAACACCCCAAGTTTTTATTTGTATAAGTGGCCTAGTTTTCACGCTCGATATTCTGTTCTTTAGAAAAGAGCATGCTTGTGCATGCATTTTAAGTTGAAGTGAAAAAACAGGCGAAACCTTGACAAAG
This sequence comes from Haliotis rubra, assembly GCF_003918875.1. Lineage (NCBI taxonomy): Eukaryota > Metazoa > Mollusca > Gastropoda > Lepetellida > Haliotidae > Haliotis > Haliotis rubra. The sequence continues at coordinate 605,112 of NW_025767189.1, forward strand.
TAATACCTGTTATTAACTGTCTATTTGCGATGGTGATGATGAGATCTTTATTGGCTTAGGGTAAACTGTCCCAACACTTTATATCAAAATACACCTCACAGTGTTTAAATTTGATTCGTTCCAACTTGTCAAGTTATTTGGCAATAACAAAACCAAAATTAACACGGCTAAAGACAGTAAAGAGTATATCTTACAACAAGTATGAAGTAAATACCGTAAGTAATTATTACACACACATTGTTATACACCCTTCACCTTCAAACGTTTATAGTGCTGCCAAGTTTTACTCGTCTTTGCGAGAGCAACTATCTATATTTTCGTTCGCTAAACTCTCTTTGGTTGAATTCAGATTAAGCTACATGGGTCTTGAAATGATAGGGAAAACATTAAAAATCCTAAATGCTTTGATCTGACAGATAAAAACTAACAAATAAAACAAAACAGAATAATATTGACTTAAGTTGGATGATTTCAGGGGCTACAGGTCAGCGACGTTTATAGGTACAGAGGCAGAGGCTTTGCACTTGTCTGATTTCGTTGCCAGCTGTGAACGTTCTTCTGTCCACGTAACGTACACAAACTGAAACAACAACACATTACATCATTGTAATTATAATTGGGATTTTTAATCAAAATTTACCATCAGTAGAAATATTCTTTCCATTCCTGTGCAAAAGACTATAGAAGTAGAGATGACAAAACTGTATGGAACAGACTTCTGAAGGATGAAGGATATGTGGTATTGGCGTGGAACCAGACTTCCCGTGATGTAGTGTGATTTGGCGAAGATGTGAGTGTGTATGGAAACAGACTTCTGAAGGATATTAGTGTTCGATGTGAAGTAGGATGGAGTGAGTGATATTGGCGTTCTGAAGATGTGAGTGTGTATGGAACAGACTTCTGAAGGATATTAGAAGTGGTGGATAGTGAGTGAGTGAAGTTAAGTAGTGAATACGAGTGTGCATGATATTGGCGTTCTGAAGATGTGAGTGTGTATGGAACAGACTTCTGAAGGATATGAGAGTGAGTGAGTGAGTGAGTATATTAGGGAATACGAGTGTGCATGATATTGGCGTTCTGAAGATGTGAGTGTGTATGGAACAGACTTTCTGAAGGATATGTGAGTGATTGAGTGAGTACGTATTAGGGATATATGAGTGTGTATGGTATTGGCGTTCTGAAGATGTGAGTGTGTATGGAACAGACTTCTGAAGGATATGAGAGTGAGTGAGTGAGTGATGTACGTATTAGTATGAGTGTGTATGATATTGGCGTTTTGAAGATGTGAGTGTGTATGTAACAGACTTTCTGAAGGATATGAGAGTGAGTGAGTGAGTGATGTACGTATTAGTACGAGTGTGTATGATATTGGCGTTCTGAAGATGTGAGTGTGTATGGAACAGACTTCTGAAGGATATGAGAGTGAGTGATGTACGTATTAGTATGATTGTGTATGCTATTGGCGTTTTGAAGATGTGAGTGTGTATGGAACAGACTTCTGAAGGGTATGAGAGTGAGTGAGTGAGTGAGTACGTATTAGGGAATACGAGTGTGCATGATATTGGCGTTCTGAAGATGTGAGTGTGTATGGAACAGACTTCTGAAGGATGAGAGTGAGTGAGTGAGTGAGTACGTATTAGGGAATATGAGTGTGCATGATATTGGCTTTCTGAAGATGTGAGTGTGTATGGAACAGACTTCTGAAGGATATGAGAGTGAGTGAGTAAGTGAGTGATGTACGTATTAGGGAATATGAGTGTGCATGATATTGGCGTTCTGAAGATGTGAGTGTGTATGGAACAGACTTCTGAAGGATATGAGAGTGAGTGAGTAATGTACGTATTAGGGAATATGAGTGTGCATGATATTGGCGTTCTGAAGATGTGAGTGTGTATGTAACAGACTTTCTGAAGGATATGTGAGGGATGTACGTATTAGGGAATATGAGTGTGTATGTTGTGTGTATGAGAGAAGCACGTATTAGGGAATGTGCCCGTGAAGAATATATGTGTTATGATATGTGTGTTCTGGAGGATATGTGTGTACCAGTTACATGACATTGTATCCAGCAGGCGTTGAGAGGGCGATTTAAGGTCGGAAGAGGATGCAGGTGTACAGTGGGGTTAATTAGGTCACCTGTCGGTCAGGTAGATGGTCATCAGTGCGGTCATACCCGTCACGGTCCGCTTGGCAGAAACATGCACATATGACCCCGCGGATACAGACGTGGCTTCCCCGGGGATACAGACAGCCGTACCTATCTCTATAACACCACACCTATCTTGTCTGGCAGAACATCCTATACCAACACATCCCCGACGGTTTCTGTTCCAACACATTAATGTGTAGCAATATTAGTTTGTTTATCAATAACTAATGAATCGTGTGCGTATATACCTATACACAAAGGAGCAGATACTGATTTGGCAACAGACAACCTTCTATGTTAAGTGTGGCCCTATTTCGCACATATGTGTTAAAACCTTGTTTTTTTAACGCCGCACTCAGCGATATGCCAGCTGTATGACGGCGGTCTGTAAATAATCAAGTCTGGACCAGACAATCCAGTGATCAACAGCATGAGCATCGATCTATGCAATTGGGATACGATTACATGAGTCAACGAAGTCAGCGAGTCTGACCACCCGATCCCGTTAGTCGCCTCTTACGACAAGCATGGATCGCTGAAGACGTTAGAGTCTCTAGTAATTAACAAAGCATAATTAAGTATGGAATATGCATTATTATAATCAAAGTAAAACAATATCACGCATTCAGAGACTCATTATTGAATTTACATGAATTTAATACATTAGCGTAACAATGCGTATCTATTCATACATCGTCATGCACAAATACAGACCTGTATGGTCATTTACATGTGACAGTTCGTACTTTTATGTTCATCGTCATGTAGCAGTACGTATCTGTACGTTCATCGTCATGTAGCAGTACGTATCTGTACGTTCATCGTCATGTAGCAGTACGTATATGTACGTTCATCGTCATGTAGCAGTACGTATCTGTACGTTCATCGTCATGTAGCAGTACGTATATGTACGTTCATCGTCATGTAGCAGTACGTATATGTACGTTCATCGTCATGTAGCAGTACGTATCTGTACGTTCATCGTCATGTAGCAGTACGTATATGTACGTTCATCGTCAGGAAGCAGTACGTATATGTACGTTCATCATCATGTAGCAGTACGTATATGTACGTTCATCGTCATGTACCAGTACGTATCTGTACGTTCATCGTCATGTACCAGTACGTATCTGTACGTTCATCGTCAGGAAGCAGTACGTATCTGTATGTTCATCGTCATGTAGCAGTACGCATATGTACGTTCATCGTCATGTAGCAGTACGTATATGTACGTTCATCGTCATGTACCAGTACGTATCTGTATGTTCATCGTCATGTAGCAATACGTATCTGTACGTTCATCGTCATGTACCAGTACGCATATGTATGTTAATCTTGATGCACCAGAATTTATCATCAGGTATGTAGTTATGTACCACTAGGTTGGGGGGAACACCAAGAAATTGGCTTCACCTACGTTGAGAATCTCGCCCGTAACACGAATGTACGATTGAACCACAAGGTTACCCCCAATGCCTCCATTTGTATGAACATAGATACAATTAGAATTTTAAATTTGCAAAACAAAGTATTCTTTCTCCCAGTCCCTTACGATATTATTTCCAATTCGGCCCAACACTGTTTGTAATGCAAACGTCTAGATTTCGTCAGATCTGAAACTCCCATCTTAAAGGGGCTCCTCAATTTTAATGGCGCTGTTTGTTTCTCTCAGTTATGCATTTTCATAGTCATGCTGTTACACTTCACGGAATAATATCTTTCAACGCGGATGTCATTCAAACGATAAAGTAACGCAGTACAAAGAAGGATACGCAAGAGTGTTTTGTGTTTGTGTTCTATTGGGACACGAATTACATTGATTTCACTTAGTGCAAGGATACCGGAGATACATATATATGAGAGAGAGCGTGGGAACGTGTGGGTCGATTTATCAGCTTACCCCCACAAAATGTTCTGCTTTCATACACAACAAAATGATACAAACGATAGTACACAAGACATACCGAAAGGACAGGTATTTATACCAATAATCACCTGTAGAACAATCTCGGGCATTAGGTCATATTATGTCACCCGTCGTTCCAGACTTGAGACAAAACTTGACAAATATATAGATTTAGGAGGGATAACATTATTTGGTAATCTTATCATACATTTAATGAAAGAGTTCATATAGGTTACCTTAACTCAGAAGAATACATGAACCGCCTCCGTGGTGTAGGGGTTAGAGCGTCCGCCCGGAGAGCGGAAGGTCGCGGGTTCGATCCCCGACCGCGTCATACCAAAAGACGTTAAAATATGGTACCTGTTGGTCCCTGCCTGGCGCTCGGCATTAATGGGTACAACAAGGACTGGTCGGTTCGGAGTCAGTATAATGTGTCTGAGTGGGGTATTCATGCTTCACTGCGGCATGGCATCTCAGTGGGCTAGCACTATAAAACCAGCTTAAGTCTAGGCTAGTACAAGCCGCCGCACATACACACACAAACGCATGCACGTCGTCATATGAGCGAAATATTCTCAAGCACGACGTTAAACCCAATTTCAACTCACCTCACAAGAATACATGACATGTTTTATGGATAAAAGCTTCTTTTTAATTCTGTATAACAACGTATCAGAGCTAATCCTTGCTCCTTCGTCAGGTGAATGACGGAGCAGGCATTAATCTCTGAAATGTCGCGATCAAGAATTAGAAAGAAGCTGTTATCCATAAACCGTGTCATGCATTCATGTTCGTCCTACTTCTGAACGACTTTCAAGATCTTAACTCACAACTAACAAAAGAAATCTCACATGGATACAGTTATTTATTTATTTATTTTATTTAGCGTCGCACGCACAACTAAGGTGTTTCGGCGACAGGGTAGTACACTTATTAAGACTGAGTTTGGTTTTACGCCGCTTTTAGCAATATTCCAGCAACATCACGGCGGGGGACACCAGAAATGGGCTTCACACATTGTGCCCATGTGGGGATTCGAACCCGGGTTTTCGGCGTGACAAGCCAACGCTTTAACCATTAGGCTACCCCACCGCCCCTACACTTATTAAGAAATGAGGGGGGACAAGAAATAGAAATTTTGAAAGAATGGTGTTACTACCCCCCAAAAAAAAATAGAAACGGAGAATTAAAGGAAATTTAAATGGAAGGATGAATGGATACAAATCTGGAACACAAAATTAACGAGGGATCTGTGTTTGTATAAGTACTTTCCGCTGGGCACATATTTGCGTACCTGTCTGTACCTGTATAAACCTTCCCGTGGAACCTTGCGGATAACGATCCTATCTAATCAGTTGTTCAATGTTGTTATAAGCTATTGAAGCTTTAACGTTTATTTATGTTTATATACATCATTTCTCATTACAGCAGTCTTTATATCTCACAGTTAAGGCTTGCTTTCCACAAAAGGACATTTAAGTTAGGCAGTCACACACGACTTATAATGTACACACACAACGTACAACACACACTCACCGTGTGTGTCATCGCTGTAGTAATTGAGTGACGCAACCGTCATTCTCCCCCCGCGCGTCACGCATCACGACTAACTGACAACTGAAGCAGCCAATCAGCGATCTCGGAAGCACATTACGTCAACAAAGCCCTCCTCTATAAACACGGCGTCTGTCAACTCTCATTGAGAAAACACCCTGGACAATCTCAGTGAGCACAGTAACTGGCTCAGAGTGTGCCTATACACGATACACCCGCTGTACCAATAGGTCGGCCCACAGGGAAAACACAATACATAGTCTGTTCCTTCTCCTCTATACCGGGTTCTTGAGAAATTTCTCACTTGAGTGGAAGACACTTGACTGATTGATTCTCCGAGCGTGTTGTGCAGATTTAACAGTGAAAGACTACAGGATTGTGACAGTGGTTCTGAACTTGACAGGAGCTGTAGCAACAGTGATCAACTGATCGGATCAGACAATACTAGAGCTGACTGCTTGCATACTGGGAGATCCCGGCAGAGAAGATATCTTCCGGAGAAAGACGTACCAGGAGATGTGGATACTGATAAATAATTATCTCTGATTGGACAACACGTTGGTGTCACGTTGATAAATACTAGGAAGCTTGTATAAGGAGAGTCAGGTATCCTGATACTTAGTCGGGATTAGATTAACCGATTGGGGAAATACGACACGTTGCCTTTCCAAGACTTGTGGATTAACTTTTGTAGACGTTACTCTGAGCATTGACTTGAACTATGAGGAGTGTCGTCGGCAGCGTAGAAGAGGGCGTCAGTGCCACCATTTTCGACAACAACAACATCAGCAGCAAGCCCATGGCAAGTGTCGTCTGCAACGAGCACGTGCAGAACGTAAAGGATGTGCAGGCAGCTGATAGCGTGAGTCTGCCCACGAGGTATAAGAAAAAGCTGCAGCAGAGAGGGAAAGAAACTGGCGAGGATGAGGAGAAAGATTTGGAATCTCGAGAGAAAGACCTTGGGGTGGCTCTCAAGTGGATCAGACAGGAAATAGTAAGTGCCATCTACTTTAATTTGTCTGAATGTTTCTTATTAATCAACAGGGGCGGTAAGGTAGCCTTGTGGTTAAATCGTCGTCTCATCATGTCGATGACCGGGTTCGATTCCCCTCGAAGTATGAAACCCATTTCTGTTTGTGGCTGGTATATTGATAAAAAACGGCGTTGTACTGTATTCACTCTTTATAACTATCAACCAGAGACTTAACGCCCACTCGAGGGACACAATCGTGTAAAACCTCGTACCCTCTATTCGCTTTTTAAAAAGTCACAATAACTGCCTAGAATGTCATCTATGTATTGATCAAATCTAATGTAGAAGAAAATCTGATAAATAGTTGCACTTATGGTTGGGGTTAAACTCTGAAGCATGGATTACGGGCGATAAACTTTCCACAGGTATTACATTGCCACACACTCCCATTCATGAACAGACCCTAAACCCATAAGCGCGAGGCTTTAACAACCGCCGATCTTATCTCGTGGTTTAAAACCCAAATGAAACCTGTTTCTATATTGGTGTACAATTGAGAGTCCAAACGGTATATGTTGAAACAGTCATTGAAACTTAAATTAGCCTTACTCGTTGACATAGGCTATATATCGCCTTGTTATCGGTGTGACACTCACTCAAGAGCTATGGCTCACACCGTGACATAACGCTGTGGTCGTGCTCACTGCCTACTCTACACGTGTTGGTTTGGGAGGGGCACACAACGTTGCTATCATGATCAAACGTGCAGGGCGTTGTTCAGAACTGCTGCTTGAAAGTGTACAAGACAATCCCATGTACATTGTATTTATAGACATACGTATAATTACCTGTTAAGTGATTACCGCTTGACGTTGGTTTTATGGCTTTACTGTTACACTACGGCGTATGTGATGCTAGGGAACAACCTTTGATATTTGGTGTCGAGGAGGGCAAGGACTAAGATATATTTGTAAAAATATTTTATCACACACACACACACACACACAAAAAAAAAAAAATAAAATAATTGCAACATTCCACAGAAACAAGTTCGTGTTATGATACTGTGACAGAAAGATTATTCTCTCTCTCTCAGAAATCTCAATCACCTCCACCCCTTGACCCTCACCCCTCAGGTTAATAAACTGCCTGTCCCCGGTAGACACCTGTGTCTGACAAAATATTCGTTTGAGTCTTCCTCAGAATTATACTCAAAAGCATGCATATCTATATTCGTCATTATTTTATGAGTGAGTGAGTTAAAATTTTACATCGCACTGACAATATTACAGCCATACAGCGATGGAAACAAGGTACCGTATTTTGTCTAATAAGCTCCGGGACTCTAATAAGCGCCGGGGGCAAAGCAGTTCACTAGCAATTACGGTAATTACACCCAGTGAGCGTAAAAGTGCCGTATCTGGAAGTCCTCATTAAAGGAAATACGGTATTCATATCAAACATGTTTTATGAAATAACACTCACACTATGCAACATAAGAATATCCTCTCCCCTAATTGTAAACAGATCGTAATGCTATTCATACCATATGCATTCCCAAACCTGCCCACCGACATTCCTTCATAACGCATTTCATAACATTCAATGTCCACAGATCAATAGTGCACTATAAAACACTCTATATCTACCTGGGATAATGGCTTCCGGAAATACCTTATCCAAACATACGCCTAAATGACATTTTCAATGACTGTTGACTGAAGATTTCAGCTATGCATGACATTATGCTAAGCAAATCCAATATTTCACAACCACAATACAACGCTTACGACACGCGATCGAGAGATAAATACACACAATTAAATACTAATACACTTAACTGCCGGACAACCAATACCAACATCTAAAGAATGCATGTCATGAGATATTACGCAACATGGTCGTACAACGTGGTACCATCGTGGAGTAACAGCCATGTAACGCTTGGGGATATTAATTCTATTTGGGTTAAATACCCTACTTTACCTGTCAATGTTTAGACAGAGGTAGTTCATTTTAGCAGGTGCGCGGACAGGCTTAATGGGGTCTGTAATAGCCCGCGGTCCGCTTGAAGTGACCGTAGGTAACTGTTGTTGTGATCGATGTAATGTTACCCCAATATTGGTAACATGAAGCGCAGGCCATTGACACTGACTGACAAGAGGTCCCGGCCGTACGGGTCGCCAAGTACATCTTCAACATTATGCTTTTGTTTTGGTTCGTTAAACTTAAGCCTCGAGGCATGGATATGAGTGCATGCGGTTCTAACTGCGTTGATAAGACATGCACAGGTGGCCGGGGTGTATTGTATGGCTCTATATGTTAACCTTGTAATGGATACAGGTACCTCGTAAGGATGGGAAAGCCGCAATAACTCGGTGCGCCTTGTGGCAGCAAGAGTTATATGTTCCCCGGGGAGCTGAAATTGATAATAAGATGTGCCGTTGACATCCACTGATCGAGGGAAAAAATACCAGCGCTTTGAGCATGCACTAGTGCATGTATATATGCGCTATATAAATATCAAATAATAAAATAAATAATAAATAAAATAAGGTACATTTTGATATACTCGAGGGTAAGTAGTTCAAATATCTTGATTTGGGCATATTTCGTGATTTCGAGTATCGATACACTTGATATATTACGGGATTATTCAAAGGGAACTATTGTTTACCAGCGCTAACTTCGTGTCATACCACACAAAGCCTATCACGGGCAAACCAGAGGTTGATAGTATGAAGAACGCCCATGTCGTCTGTGATACGCAATCAATCGAGTCATAGACAAATCGATTCATTTAGTCGACCCTTTCGACAAGTATAGGTTACTAGGGACCAGTCCAGATATGCCCGGGAAACCAGACGGGACCCAGTTTAAAGAATCAAGGGAACGGTGTATGAATCATGGTCATGGTAGGAAGGTCAGAAGCTCAATCCCTGGCCTCGTCTTACCAATATACGTTAACAATGATGCGTGTATCCGTGCCTAAGGCTCAGTGTTTAGGGATAAAACAAGGATACATACAAGGACAGACCAGCTCAAAGGCAATAATATGTGTCTGAGCGTCTGGAATAGCACATGCACTCTCAAACGCACATGCACTCGCAAACGCACCCGTGTTCATCTGTAAATTTAAGTGAAATACTCTGAAACGAGATGTTAGACCCATTTGACCCACCTACAGTATGTAGACGGTCGTAATAGTATTCGCCCAGAAACAAGGGTTTCCATACAAACTGTGTAGATAAGAAACGGTGCACGATAAGATGGGAAACTGAATGGTAAAGGCAAACAACATATTCATATATTAGCATTACACTACTGTTTAATTGTTCGATAGGGGACTGCAATAGTAAATAGAATTTCAGTTTGAACAACGGCATCACTTCAAGTGCACATTTATGATACATTTCCTCAAATTGTTCAGTCATTTATCGATCGTCTGTGAACTAAGCTAAGTCAAAATAATATTAGAAGGTTGGAAGACTATGCTACGATTGCAATCAGTTTATGTTTAAAGAAACACATCGTTCTAAACAGAATACGTAAAATGGTTTTTTTTTTCTTATCTATAAAAATATGCATAGCCTTTGTGACCTTTGACACTGGAAACCAAAATTCAGAAAACATCCTTGTGGAAAATGTAGGGTTCTGTGGATGTTCTCACCAGATACTTGAGTAAGTTAAGTGTTAGTGCTACGCCGCTTTTAGCAATATTCCAGCAATATCACGACGGGGTACACCCAAAATGGGCTACACACATTGTACCCATGTGTGCAATCGAACCGGGGTTTTGGCATGACTAGCGAACGCATTAACCACTAGGCTACCCCAACGTCCCTTACCAGATAAGAGATGCTGACCAAACACTATCACATGTATACTACAACCCCGTAATAAGATTTGTTCGGTGGTGCATATAAGACCCCGACACCACATGACGAGAACCGTCTGTTCGTAAAAGCCCCCGTACGTGGAAGCATGACTTATGAAGACCTACGGCATGTTGTACTGCACTACAGACTTATTGTGTGCGTGGCATCGTACTGTTAGAGAAAGGTTCACTGTAGGCATGTACATGGGATGTATAGATATCGTTTGTATCATTGTGTAAGCTGCAATTGTAGAACAAATATTGCATTCACTTGCAAGAACATGTAGAATTGGATCTTTCAGAAAGCGCGCATATCTGAGTAATTGTTTTGTGTGGTAAACGTGACTATGGTCGTAAAGAGCTGAATATCGATATCTAAATTTGTCTCTCTAATGCTAGAGACAATGTTTTCCACGAGTTATAGGTAGAACAGGGGCTTAACTTAAGCCTAACTTAATTTTACTTTGCTCGGAGTAATATTGTGAAATTGACACATCTCATAAGGCGGCTATATTTGGGAACACAACTTGACGAACGGAAGTCTAGTGTTCCTGAAAAATGATTTTGGAGGTCCTTCCAACTGTTTTGACAAAGCCTCCAAAATTTAACAACAGCACGAAATTCCAAGATCAACAGGAAGAATTTGTTCTGGTTGTATTTGACGAGGGAGGAGACGACGACTGGGACGGGGCTGGGACGGGGGAACATTTGACGAGGTATTGCGACACGTCTTCACGAGAAAATGGCGTAATTCAATTAACCTCGTCCTAAAAACATTGAGACTTATTGCCTCTGCCAACAATTCAGGGGATTGCAAAACGAACGTCCCCACGCCCTAACCTTGCCCCCCTCTACCCCTACCCCTCACGGACCCCACCCCTGTATGCATAGGATGTAGTCGTCGGCCGAAGCAACCTCAGCAATGTTTTTTCTCAAGGGTTTAAATGCAGGGGGATGGCTAAGGAATAGAGCTCCTCAAACATATTTGCTGACTTAGGCGGGAATGGCGGATTCTCGAAATCCCCTCCTTGTGGCCTGAAGATCACGGCCAGTTGGACGTCACGTGGTGAAGCACGGACGGATTAACAGATTATCCTTGTGTTTGTTTGGCCAACAAGAAACCCAGAGGCTTAATTGACCGAGGGAAGTGAGCGGGAGGCGAGAATGGAGGCTCGGGACAGATATAGAACCAGACAAATACTTAGGGATAAATACACAGGACTGTCTTACATGTATTTGGGGAGCATCTGTGTCTTTACATCTACATCCAAGTGTCTGTATACAGTGAAGGCGGGTAATTAATGCAACCACCTCGAACCACAGAATAGTAAAACTTAGCAAGAGATAGTGATATATGGCGAAACATTCTGACAAATAGTGATACATAGCAAGACATTGTTGAAATAGTGATACATAGCAATTCATAGCTAGAGCCAATAAACATTGCATGGCCCCGCTATCTCGCTATAAGCTGAATACAGCACGATTTAGCAAGAAATAGTAAGAGACAGGGTTTGGTTTGGTTGTTGTTTAACACCATACTAAGCAATATTCCAGATATGGCGGCGGTCTGTAAATAACCGAGTCTGGACCAGAGAATCCAGTGGTCAACAGCATGAGCATCGATCTGCGCTATTGGGATACGATGACATGTGTTAACCAAATCAGCGAGCCTGTCCACCCGATCCCGTTATTCGCCTCTTACGACAAGCATGGGTTGCTGAAGACCAATTATGACCCGAGTCTTCACGGGTCTGTAAGACACAGGGATATATTTCACAAAGGTTTGCAAAAGTTTGCAGTAAGACACAGAGATATATTGCAAACCTTTGCAAACCTTTGTGAGATACATAGCAAGGCATTGGTAGCACAACATTAACTTGTGTCTGAAGACCATAGGACCTAACTGTCGGGTGATCCGTGTGTGTAGCAGGAGGCGACCAAATATAGATCGGATTGACCCCGTAACGTAGCTTAATTGGGGTAACACTAACACCTGGGTCGTTGCTCATGTTTTCAGCCAGTGGTTTGCTGGTCCACGCGTGATCATGCATACTTCCGTGATAGAACAATGTTATTAATAACCGCGGTATCAAACGACATTCATTCAGACATATTTTTGATCGGCATTCCAGAAGCTTGTACCTCCATAAAATTATTTGCTTCATCATTGATTCATTGATTGACATCGGAATTTTGTCGTTTTCTCTCACATTGTTTTCTGTACCCTCTTCCCCTTAGCGTCACTCTCCCCCTCCCCCAACTCCACCATAGTTGTAACGCTGCTGCTAGGTTAGTAATGCTACGACGTATAGATAATCCAAGTCTTGTAACGTGTGATATTTGTGGTTACGCACTCTCTGAAAGAACTCATTCCTGTACTTTTTGGGGTTGAGTCTCATCCGGGATACCATTCCATACCTAATCGCCAGATCTAAGACTTCTTAATCCCGAAGGCATTGTCTGACTACCGATTACATATATGGACTTGACATATCAATGATTGCGTGCTATAAACCTGAGGTGAGGCGAAATTGGGTTTAACGTCGCGCTGGAGAGTATTTCGCTCATATGACGACGTGCATGCGTGTGTATGTGTATGTGTATGTGCGGCTGCTTGTACTAGCCCAGACTGAAGCTGGTTTTATAGTGCTAGCCCACTGAGATACCATGCCGCAGTGAAGCATGAATACCCCACTCAGACACATTATACTGACTCCAAGCCGACCAGTCCTTTTCGTACCCATTAATGTCGACCAACAGGGACCAACAAGTACCATATTTTAACGTCTTTTGGTATGACGCGTTCTCCGTTCTCCGGGCGGACTCTCTAACCACTACACCACGGAGGCGGTCGCTATAAACCAGAACTGCATAAAGCAGCGTTGATGACATGCATTGCAAGTATAATATACATAACGGGTTTGCCTGTAGAGCTAGTCACGTATTGTAAATGCAGCGCTAATCCTGTATAAAACTAGGCCGGTCTTCCAAGGGATAACACACACAGCTATGTGCATCCTTGCCTGTTGGATACGAGTACATATTCCCACTGCTCGCCACTTCCTGTTAGGATTTTTAAGAACTGCTTTAACTTGTCAAGGAAGCAGTATTTCTGTTTGTCTGTACACCGCCTGCAACAAGGCAATCACACCGGGTACACTTTTGACAAGTCAATATTTAGCTGTGGCAAGTGTTGATGTTGATCACGTGAGATGGACAAACTTCCTGTGTCACCTGATGCAACCCGCTGCAGCCCGGCCCAGTCGTGGGATCAAGACGTGTATTTTCACAAAGTCTCCTGGATCAGCGCCGCTTACACACACGGCAGTTATGTTTGATAATATTAACATGGAATCCGTCTAACCTTCACCCATGTCTCACCAATGGGTTGACAATGGTCTTATCGCTGCTTCAGTTTGACATTGACTTGCATAAGCGACACAGTCAGTGTTTTAGTCGTTTTGGTGTTTTGCCTAAAAGTATTCAGGTAAAGAAAGCACAGTTTCTTTTCAACGCCCACAACATACCACTGACTGGACTTACATCCAGTCTGAGGTTATGCAAATTGGATCAACCCTACGCAGCCTTATTTCACCACACTATCTTAGCTTGTGTATTCAATAATTTTGCGTCTCGTTTGGCTAAATTGTTTCATTTTCGTGATAGGAATTAACTCTCTTAGTTTTCATTTACACACGCATTTCTCTGTTTATCAAGATAATATTAAACCTATTCATCTACTTAGTTTCGACACCATATTCCTGTACGTAGTAATAATACAAGTGGTGAGCCTGCAACACCATCTCCCTTTCCTGGGGGCGGTGGGGTAGCCTAGTGGTTAATGCGTTCGCTCGTCACGCCGAAGGCCCGGGTTTGATTCCCACATGGGTACAATGTGTGAAGCCCACTTCTGGTGTCCCCCGCCGTGATATTGCTGGAATATTGCTAAAAACGGCGTAAAACAAAACTCAGTCAGTCAGTCAGTCTCCCTTTCCTACAGCATATAGTTCACGCTGTTACATAACCAGAATACTGTTCAAAGTGGCATAAAATTCAGTTTCTAGTTTTGTACAAAATTCAGTTTGATGGTGGATTATTTTAGTTGCATGCGAGAGGGAACACGATTTGTCAGAGTTCTGTGACCTCGCTTGCATGTGTATTCATGGACCAATCATATCTTGTGTGTAGACACTGACGAACAACTTAATCTGTAGTGATATGATATTTTACCAACAAAATAAGGACACGTTTTATTGTCAAGTGTATTGGAGACACCATGAAAGCTATTTTATTGGCATCTAATGGCCAATCTTCATACGACCGAAAAGAGAACCATATGGTAATATATGTGTGACCATGCAGATTATATTCCGTGTCGGTTGGCAGCGTGAACTGAAGGTAGACAACAGTTGTTTGCCTGGTCGAGATTCGACTAACTTCAGATCGCGGTGTTAAGGCTGCCACTTTGTTATACAGTTGGTGTAATTAGCCATTCGTACTTACAGAATACTAGCCATTCAATGTAAACCACCCGTAACACTTTCATTCTTTCTCCACAGCTACAGATGAAGGAGCAAGACAAATCTCTCCTCAAACAGTTCATCGAGCTCCGGGCGAACATCCTCCAGCTGAGATGCATGTACGAGTACCACTCATCCAACTCCGATGTCAGCAGCCTCGAAGGCAGCACCGCATCCCTCAACGACGCACACAAGCGCCGACACAAATTGCCACGGAGCGACAGTGACTTCACCTCACGAACCAAGTCCCTCCTGTCTCTGCAAGGCTCTCCCAGGTGTACTCGCATCAAGTGGAGGAGTGACGAGTACATCTGAACACGACAGATCGGGTACCTTATGTTTCACTTTAGTTGAGCTGTGATGGTTGATGGGTGTAGACGCACCCCAGCATGGACATCACACTGTTTGTGGATGCAGCTATGGGACAGCAGCATGTGCTGGACCAATTGCAGCTTCCCATTGAATGACTCCTGGATACAACCTTATAGATGAGAGAGTCGCCTGATGCTGACGTCAAGGTGTTGCTGATTTTCAGGAATGTTGCTGAAGGTTCCTACAGGGACTTATCCCATTGGACTGTGCATGTTAGCCCAAAGACAACCACCTAGTTCAGATCTCATTGGTCATTTTTTTTCTATGTCTTTTATCAGTTTTAATGAGTACGTATTGCAGTGTTGAGATGGAAACATCAGTTTCTACCAATAAACTGTAACACTGTTTACAGCTTAACAGCTGCCAAAGATCTGAGGATGCATGCCGGTAAGATGTTCCAGGTACGAGACATTCAAAGACTCGCTAAAATCTCTGATGACGATGTCATCACTAACAAAACCCTAAGGGTAACCAACGAATCAAGAAACGTCCGAGTCTGAACTGTGTCTGTATTGCTGTCTGCAGACATTCCAAGATCATTTAAGATGCAGTAGTTCAACATGCCCAACTGGGTTGGTCCAACATGGTGGTGAACGAAACATCTAGATCTCCCCCAGGACTTCATTGTGAAGATGACGTTATGAATTCCGGGCGTGTGTGAGAGAACTTCATATTGACAGTGTTTGTTATGTTGACGATGGTGCTATGTTAGTTTCATGTTAGCAAATACAAAGTTTATTCAATAAATTATTGCCCTTATTTCATATTGTCTCATTGGTTATATTTCCTCCCGAGACGATGAGTTTGTAGACATGTCTGGGACGACGTGAGGACAAGGCGGTTGTTCAAGGCCTACCATTGACTCAATGGTAGAGGAATGTTTCACAAATACTGTCCGCATAGATCAATACTATGTGGGGACTCACATTTAACATTTTTAAGGAATCTCAACTTTTGCCTCGTCCTATTCATGAAGCTTCTAATATTTGGATGATGTTATGACTTGTCCCATACGCGAAGACGCTGGCATTTTGGTGATGATATGCCCTATCCATGACATAAAGACAAGGATATTTCTACCCTGACCCACACGTGAAGTACCTGGCAGTTTGGAAATGCCATGAGTTCTTCCACACACGAAGTAAGACACTGGGTTTCAATAAAGTTATGGCTTGTCCAGAACACGAAAACACTGGTCTTTTGACCACATTATGATTTGGTCCTTACATAAAGACACCACCTATTTTTATTATATCATGCCTTGTTGCACACAAATAGGTACTCACCTGTTAATAATGTTATGGTTAAGACTCGAATATTTACATCCGCCATATAGCTGGAATGTTGCTGAGTGCGGCGTAAAACAACAAATAGACAAACAAATCATACGTGACGGAGCGCTTGCTTTCTCCATCCCTTCAGCCCCCAAAGTGATGGAGCTCCTGCCCAGGAAGGTCGGTGGTTTAAGATCAGACCGCGTCAAGACATTGCAGATGGTACCGTGATTGCCTTGTTATCCTGCATCATGTTCGAAATATGATAAGGACCAGTCGACTGAGACACATGCGTGAACGCACACAAGCACTCAACTACCTTACTGTCAGTGTTACGGTTAAAACGAGTGGGTGTATTACGCTATAATCTGCAACATCGCATCTACCAAAGCGATGGAAAGGACCAGGTTTAGGACCAGGTAAACCCTCATCGCAAAGCGACGCGCATTCACCTTGGTTCCATCTCATAATGACAGGATACTCGGTCTTGTTTTAATTCCGAGTAATATGTAACAATAAGGCTTGTAAAAATATACTAGTCACTGAAAGCCTCCAAGCCTCCTGTTTAAAGCAATCCAGGAGACAGGAGTGCAGCTCAAGCCGCTATGGTGCACAGAGTGCTCTCCCTTTTCTAGATCACTGAAGCACCTCTGAAACCGATCCATGCGAGTATGCTACGTTGTTGGCGATTAAATACGGAAGTTTTATTTTCTGAATAAAACTGTCAAAGTATTGCTAGAAACAGTTTCAGTTAGGTACATAAACTGATATAATGAAAACAGGCTGTACCTGGGAAATATTTTACCAGTGCGTCATCGCTATAGGCACTCCTCTCGAAAATGCTCAAACCGACAAGTGAAAAAGATCTATAATCACTCGAATTTATTGATTCCTGCAGCTGAATCAATAGATTCTTTCATTCCACTTCCGGAAACGAGTGATTTTTCCATGGATTGTTGATTCCATTTCCGGAATGAGAAGATTCAAGTGTTTTCTCCGTTGATTGTTGAAGATATGAAATAAAATGATTGGAAAGCTATGGACACTATTCATATTCAAGTAGATAGCAGATTGTAATGAGAAAGGTGGATTGTAGTAAATATATATTTATTCTTTTAAACGTGTGATATATACAGGAGGATACCAAATACGTATTCATAATATAACATACAAAACAATTACTAGCTGAAGACAGCCAGTGTTATGAACCCATAACAGTTAAATACATACAACACGTTGATCGTAAACAATTGGTATGAGTGCCTGAGTGGTTTTACGCCGATTGTAGCAATATTCTAGCCAATATCACGGCGGGGGTGACCAGAAATGGGCTTCACACTTTGTGCCCATGTGGGGAATCGAACCCGGGTCTTCGGCGTGACGAGCGAACGCCTTAACCACTAGGCTACCCCACCGTCCCACAATTGGTATGATACTAACGTCATCAAATATTCGTATCAAAGAATTTATAGAAATTGCAATACCCAGCCATCATTTTTTAATGTTATTGTGCCTTGTTTTGTGTTGTCACGACGTGTATGTTCTTCTGTCCATTGACAATCATGTAAAGATCAGTTTCCTAATGGGCACGTCATATATGTTTGGAGAAAGTGTCATTTCCTAAGCTCAGGAGATAAACACATATGTTATGCATGTGATTCAATATAACCTCTAAACAAAACGTGGTGAAACAAACCTGCTCCATACAACACCGCTGAATTGGTGGAATGCAGAAACAATCTTTTGACGAACGCACCTTGTACAGACACTAATGCTGTATTGTGACCACTGTACACTAATGGCTTCACCTTCAGTTCAGAAAAACACTACTATTACATTCCTGGTTTTACCCTGTGGTTTACTGTGCACGTATGGCAGGTAATCACAATGATGTGATTGGTTTGATCAATTCCTCAACATACCCTTTTCACATACAGACAGATGAGACGAAACCGGAATCAGGTTTATAGGACAATGGTTATTAAATATCAAAGGTAACAAAGGTAATTGTTTACCTGCCGTCAATTATACAAAAATCACGGCTTATATTAATATGATAAACACCGTTGTTTCGAGGTTGAAGTGCCCCGCGCAAATACAAATATCTAAAGTTCGACACAACCACAAAATGATGACTAAATACGGAATATGGAGGGAGCAAACCTTTTCTTCGAGACAACTGTATGTTGGACACATGAAACTTCGACATTTCACTGTAAATAATATTCTATACTCAATATAAAATACCTGTGGAGTAATGGGTTGTCAGTCACACCACAATTCGATATATGCTCAAGTAAACGAATACGTATGAACGGATTATGTACATAGTTCCAAGAAGTACCCCCCTACAGTATATAATCTTGACCTCATCTCCTGCCCCCTCGTCCCCGCCTTCCTCCCCCTCGCCCCCGTCCAGCGAACCGCTTCCACCGGGCCACCACCATGGACTGCTGCAGCATGACCCTCCCAAGTGACGTGGACGACCACTCCAGCGACTGGCCGTCAGGGAAGAGCAATGACTGGAGACTATCGGCAGAGGCGAGGCCTTCATCCCTGGCATCTTCCTCCGAGTGAATGTCCATCCCCCGGGCAATCTGACGCAGGAGGTCATGGTTCCGCTCCATCGTGCCCGACAACTCTTTCAACCTGGGAAGAGAGTGAACAGAATAATAACTTATTTCATTCTATAAATGAATATAGATGTGTACATTACTTGCTTGCAAAAAAATAGCATTTCAATTTGACTTGTGTAAACGTTAACTACTTTATAATGGTCCTTTTAATAGATAGTCTACGCCAGAAGAAAGAAGAAAAACTACCAGTGTATTGCCATAAGTACACAGCTAATGCAGCTTCTGCTTGGAAAGCATGTGAAACACGCACTAGTGTTACAGGAAGTGGCTTTAAGAATAGTTCGCAGTTTTGTGACTATTAATCGGCATGCTCGTGAGATCAATCATCGCACAAACTAACGAAGCCACCATGCCCTAATATGGGTGTACCTGTTCTTCTGTTTGTTCAGCTCCGTGTAGACGTATTGGTTGTGGGCTGCGGTTCGACCCTCGTCCATGCCGTTAAACTCGTTGTCGTAGGACATAACCTTGGACCACATCTGTAGTGAAACAAGCATGGCCATGAGACCTTCCACAGATAACCCAAAACACTGAACATAACAAACCACATACTTAACAAACCGTAGCTTAACCCTTACCACTGCCTAACCCTGGCCTAACCAACCCTACCCACAGCCTCCGCATGTTAAGGGACAACGAACAGGATCATCAGGGTATGGAACAGAACTCAAATGTGACATAACTCTTTGAGAATTAACCGTGCGTGTTATGTACAGTACGTTCTAAACGAGAAAGACAAATGTATTCCAAACCCATTAGAAAGCTCGTGTCTCTTAACCCACAGACAAGGCGACAGAGGATATGATCTGTCACACAAATAATGTTCTTTCTGATGTCATTATCAGTAAATTATCAAAAATATCTGTCAACTGAAATGCGACATTATGGTGCACATTGGGTAGGTGTAAGGTGAAGCATCCATTAGTATGCTGATTCCAGGTTCCCTGGACATGATTAGGGTACTGACGTTCTGGAGGAAGGTCCTCCGTCTGTTGGGGTACACTCTGTAGGTTTCCTTGTCCAGCTTCACCAGCAGCTCCCTCGGCATCTTCCTCTCTATGTCCGAGTGGAGGTTCACCTTGGAGACAGGAGATGGCGTCACAAATGTTACAGGAATATTAATACAGTTCAACACAATATTACTGCTGTAAGTACTTGATGTCTTATGAAATTGTATCTTACATCACAAAGAGGTACAAAAGAAGCAAACGTAATTTGTCATCAATCTAGAAAAACAAACAAACGACGACAGCCATTTGTTTCATAGAAGCGACTACACCCTGTGCGTGGGTGAAATCTCTGTTGTGTTACCTGGAGTGTCAGCCTCTGTAACCGAGCATTGGTCAGCACACTCTGGATGTCCCCTACAGCAAGACCGATCTGAAAAATCCCCACACAACATAGTGGTCATACTGGCAACACAGACAACATAGTGGTCATACTGGCAACACAGACAAGATAGTGGTCATACTGGCAACACAGACAAGATAGTGGTCATACTGGCAACACAGACAAGATAGTGGTCATACTGGCAACACAGACAAGATAGTGGTCATACTGGCAACACAGACAAGATAGTGGTCATACTGGCAACACAGATAGTGCGAAGACAGTGGTCATAGTGGTCATACTGGCAACACAGACAAGATAGTGGTCATACTGACAACACACCTGACAAGATAGTGGTCATACTGGCAACACAGACAAGATAGTGGTCATACTGGCGATAGACACAGACAAGATAGTGGTCATACTGGCAACACAGACAAGATAGTGGTCATACTGGCAACACAGACAAGATAGTGGTCATACTGACAACACAGACAAGATAGTGGTCATACTGACAACACAGACAAGATAGTGGTCATACTGGCGACACAGACAAGATAGTGGTCATACTGGCAACACAGACAAGATAGTGGTCATACTGGCAACACAGACAAGATAGTGGTCATACTGGCAACACAGACAAGATAGTGGTCATACTGGCAACACAGACAAGATAGTGGTCATACTGGCAACACAGACAAGATAGTGGTCATACTGGCAACACAGACAAGATAGTGGTCATACTGACAACACAGACAAGATAGTGGTCATACTGACAACACAGACAAGATAGTGGTCATACTGGCAACACAGACAAGATAGTGGTCATACTGACAACACAGACAAGATAGTGGTCATACTGACAACACAGACAAGATAGTGGTCATACTGACAACACAGACAAGATAGTGGTCATACTGGCACATAGTGAAGATAGTACTGGCAACACACAGACAAGATAGTGGTCATACTGGCAACACAGACAACAAGATAGTGGTCATACAGACAACACAGACAAGATAGTGGTCATACTGGCAACACAGACACGATAGTGGTCATACTGACAACGCAAACATGGACATGACCGTGATCATACAGGCAACACAGACAAGATAGTGGTCATCCTGGCAACAGACCACAACAACGCCAAAACCAGATTGATTTAGCACTGTGTGTAAGATTAGTAAGGGGAAATAACCGCGGAAAGTTTATTACGACAGGTGGCGGAAAGTCACGTAGCGTTTTAGTTCTCAACTTTGCAATTATGTTTACTTGTTCTCATTACAATAAAAACTTCGGTGTTATGCCTGCTTTATGTGGTTTTTCCCTGTGACATAGCTAAACAAAACGTAGTTTAGTGGAAATATAATGGCAGTATCAGTACGGGGGCGTTTTTGTTCTCAGCTTAGAGGTTTCATGAATGAAATTGTACCTCTTGTTTGCCTTCCCCGGGGCTATTGATGTGTACATTGTATATGATCTTGGATTTGGTGTGGATGTAGTTATTTCTGGACTTGGCAAATGAAGTTCTAATTGTTCCAGTTACAATAAGTCTGTGTTACCACTACTTAATGCTTTCATTTCCCCTTGATTTAGGTTTGCCAAAATCTATATTTAACCTTAACAATGAGTGCAACTGTGACTTCAAACACTGTTTGATGTCACGTGTTATTGTATTTGTATATGAAACCGGAATGAGTTGTTATAACAGGGGACAGGTTTCCCAGTTCTTGTACATATATATAATTAACCTTGAGTTGATCACATAAGTAGTAATAAATTACTGACTACGATGAGATATTATGGTACATAACAATTTTAAATCCTGTTTAAACCCTGGCATATAAATAATTATTGATCAATATAATTATTTACAAAACTGAAAAAAATATATAAGACCTCTATGTGGAAATAAAAAGTACAAAAGTGATACGTCAGGCGACTATTAATTTACCTTATGTCGCAAATTCTGAGGGTTGTGGGTGCTACTGAAAGCAAGACATGCGCTCGTTTTTTTCTGTCATCACTGATTTTTAGTGATTTATTCATATAATTTTCAACGTTATTTTCCGATAAACGTCCAATAAAACTTGTTTCCAATCATTCTCTGCTGTGACTTTACATATATTTAATTTATGTTATTATTTGTACTTCTATATCTGTGAACGTTTTGATCTACATATACGTGTATGTAGTATATACAGGTACACACATACGCGCATACAAATACACAATGTCATACACCTGTAAGCAAATGCAAGTGATTATTGTACAGGACAAAGACATCCTCATTAACATAAACTTCTTCAATTATTGACAACTCTGTAAGCAGATAAACCTATATGAACTTTGAGCACAACAACCTCGGTATTAGTTCTGAGAGAGAGTGAATGCCGCTTTTACAGACACAAGATTCTTACCAGGAGGTTCATGAGAATGATTGGCATGAAGAGAACGAAGATTGTCATGAAGAATAAGGTGCCATGGGCATAGTGAAGAGTGACAACCGAGTTGTCGTTGTACGGCTCGTTGTAGGTGTCCATGTATTCCATCTCCAACATCATCGTCACCGACCGCAACATCGCCAGCCCTGGGGTCGAATACGCATGCGACTTCTGTGAATGGACAAAACCCCGTGAATTGTCATCATCAAAATTTCATGATCATTCTAATTAAACATTCATTGCATTGTATCTTCAAATTGTTTAAAACGGCGAGGCTACCATATTTGTTCTATATCGAATTTTGATGTTGCTGAATTACAGTACTCTGTTCCTATCAGTGTCAAGTTCTTCATCAGGGCATCTACATGATTCGACCCAATATATACATAAAATGTATTTTGATTGTGTGTATTTGAAATGTGTTTTGATGTGCATAATAATGAATTTACCATTGGAACAATTCACAGACTCTTCTTAGAATCAGATATCCTTACTATGTAAATCCTATCATTTCATGTCACTTCCGTTCTTTAACTATGGATTTTTAACTATTGACTACGGATACTGAACTCGGTTATAGTCAATTTAACTATAGACTATGGATATTTAACTACTGAATATGGATATTGATCACGGTTAAGTTGACGTGCACATACTTCGTGAGACATGAGGATGTAGAATGCGAGGCCGAAGGCGATGACGAGGATGGAGAAAACGACGATGACCTGCAGGAGAGTCTTGAGGATCTCCACAAACATCACCACGTAGATGCCGAAGAAGTCGAACCTAGTGGACAATACGTTATACATGTCAGTCAGTATCACGGGAGCTCATGCCAGCCGTCTTTGCAAAGGAGTTTACTATTTCTAATTATGATAAATGTCCATTGTAGGTACAAAGGGGTCGAAAATGTTATTTGTTACTTCTTATGATGAGGATAAGTACATGATGCACTGGGGCACTCTGCTAGCACTTTTCTAACAGAAAAAAACACCACAATTGATGTGTCAACAGGTACAAATGTAACTTCAAGACAAGGAATATGAAGTTCCTTCTGATCATGTCAAGAAAGCTACACTTACCGCTGACGAACACCCAACTATTTTCACCATCATAAAGGGACTGTGCAAAAATTACAAAGGCAAGAAAGGTAGGGAACGCGGGAATTAAAACCACAAGACAACTGAACCACAGCAGAAGAGGTTTACTCATTTATGGAGAACACAAAGGCACTTCGTCAAGGAAAGTAGCCTGGATGTACCTCTGTAGGAAGACCAGACAGTTGAACCAAGCCAGGAAGACTGCGAATGCCCCGACCTCCCACTGCCAGTGTGTGGAGTAGTGAGCCAGGAAGGGGGACACGAAGACGAGGGTGAGGACGTACAACAGCCACTCCAGCACGTTCTGACAGTCTGTGAAGTAGCGCCACCTCTGTAAGGAGAACATCGACCAGATTAGAAACTGACCTGAGATAATACTGTACAAAGCTACCAAGGGATATAGCGGATCATGAATACGTTCTAAAACATCACCTAATACGGTTCAAAAGTGTACACCTGATGCATGTCAAACATTTGATTCAAATTTACAGGGTGGGCAGCCTTACCCCCTTTAAGTGTTTACTACGCACAAATCCAATGCCTCTAGCCATTAGTCAGGTGTAACCATCCAGTGTCTGTCGCAAACACATCTTTGTAAATACGCTGGTTCCAAGGAATGGATAGTTTGTGTTTTGTAATCATCCAAGAACCTAGTGTAAGCGGTAAATACCTCAGTAATCATCTGGAAGATCTCCTTGAGGATGTTGAGAGCGGCAAAGACCTCGATGAGCCACAGCAACACGGTGAATACAGGCGAGAACTGGTGTACAGAAAGAAGAACAAGGTATCATTGTGTCATCAATTTTCTGTTATTCTCTAACCCTATTCAGAAATATTCTTCATTTTTGAAATGAGAAATGAACCATCAGGTTGCGAGAAAAAACTACCTTCAACATGAACCGCGGAGTTTCAAATGTCCATTTGCATTTTGGGGCATACGACATTGTAATTGTATGTTTATGAATACTGTTTACGGATTCTTCCTTAGTGAAAGAGAAATAAACCAACTACCTGTAATTTACCCTTCAACATGAAGATGGCCAAATGCATACTGGGGTATCTGCGTATTGTAATTGTATGTTAATGGTATTCCCGAAATCGGCAACTTTGCCCACACCTTGGCTTTGGTTTTACCAAATCTTAAACTTTAGACAAAAGAGAAATATAAGGAAATATTGTTGATCTTATGAATATCCTCAAGGTTGAACGTACATAGTGTCCGCCAAGATGGTTCCCGTGCAGAACCTTGATGGTGGCGTTGTCGACTTTACCCTCGTCGAAGTGGTCCAAAGAGTCGTGGCTCACGACGAATGTGGTGAGAAAAGCGAGGAAGGTGAGGTAGATCAGGAGGTAGACGGAGCAGTACCATCGACCATAGTAGTTCCTGAAACACACAATGCAGAAAACTGCCAACAGCAAGTTATATCTCGAACGGTACCGGAAATCCACCCAGGGCATACTGGTCATGACCAAGATTCAGGACGTAGAGATTTGTATGAGAACAATGGGAAATATTAAAAATCAATGAATGCAGCTGATGGTTTGACTGCCGACTAATAATATATTTACGTTGATATGCAATATATTATCTAAGATTGTGTCATACAGGTGGTCCTGAACCATCAACACCAAACCCGTAGGAAGTGTTACCTTGATGGCGTGTTTATACTACTGGTAAGAACAGAGTCAATGCTAATAACGACTACCTGACTTAGATATCTATTTACTATCTGAATATATCGATACAAATACTCTTCAGTATCGTGAGCATAATTATCTTTGACATACCACTTCATCCTGAGGAAGTTGACGCACACAGGATGGGAGAGACACTCGACTCTGCCGGTCTTCACCATCATCTGTACAAAACAGCTACAGAACTTACTGTGTTATGACACAACGGATAGGCAATGTGTAATAAGATTATAATATGAACTACGGTATATGCATGAATTTTTCATACTAAACAAAGGCCATACCGGCACTAATGTTTGTTATGCGAATGTGTTGAAGGTTGGGTGTAGGAGGCCCGAAGTGATGCAGGTCTGAGACGTTTACTATTTCGGTGAAAACCCTAGAAACATAAACGGGAACAAACCCACAAACATAGATTTTCCTGGTGTGCCCAAGGGACGTAATTCACTGCGCCTCACGCGACTGGGCCACCCGTACCCTCAGGAAACATCATTTGACTGGTATTTAAGAATGTAACAGGTCCAGAACACCACCGGCTAACTGGATAGATGCTCCGCATACAGTAAAGAGCCAGACAATCATTCAAGATTTAGAGTGAGTGAGTGAGTGAGTTTAGTTTTACGCCACACTCAGCAATATTCCAGCTATATGGCGGCGGTCTGTAAATAATCGAGTCTGGACCAGAAAATCCAGTGATCAACAGTATGAGCATCGATCCGTGCAATTTGGAACCGATGACATGTGTCAACCAAGCCAGCGAGCCTGACCACCCGATCCCGTTAGTCGACTCTTACGACAAGCATGGGTTGCTGAAGGTACATTCTAACCCGGACCTTCACGGGTCTCAAGATTTAGAGAGATACTGACATTCAGCTCTGGCATAGGTTGGAGGGGCGCTCCGCCTTGGGTCTTGTCCAGTAGGGGCTTAATAGCAGATCGCAGGTACTTGAAGTTGAAATCTATCTGTAAACACACATACACCTGTATAAGGGGTATAAGGGTTTACCTGATCATCTATACAAAACGAACCCTAAGTCGAGACACCGTGAGTTTAATGACACAGTCAGCTGTGTTTGGCCCAAATTTATGTAGTATTGCATGATCAAAGAGTTTACGGAAATTAATGGTAAAACATCAATGTTGTAGTTATACATGATAAAGTTTAACATTATTAAATATTGAACAACAGGGAAAGTTATACTGATATACAGCTTCTTTATTATAATGTAAGCGACGTTTCGGTGTAGCTGGTAACACCGTTATCAAGCAAGTGGGTGATATAAAGAAGATGTATATCCATATAACTTTCCCCGTTGTTCATCACACCAACTTCTAAATGCACTCAAAGAAGTTATTATAAAGTATTGACAGGTCAAAATAAGTGGTATAGAAATGAAGGTCCACTTCTTAATGATAACACATCAAATCATCAAACTGTTGGGATTGCTGAAGGACATTCATCCTCGTAGTGACTGTTTGTGTAAATGAATACATCTTCTTTCTTACAGAAACGAAAATATTCGAAAATGGATGGTTTGGAGATTCCTATGTTTGTCTCTGAACTGCATCACTGATGTTAAGGGGGTGAGTGAGTGAGTGAGTGAGTGAGTTTGGCTTTACGCCGCTTTTAGCAATATTCTAGCAATATCACGGCGGGGGACACCAGAAATGGGCTTAACACATTGTACCCATGTGGGGAATCGAACCCGGGTCTTCGGCGTAACGAGCGAACGCCTTAACCACTAGGCTACCCCACCGCCCCGATGTTAAGTGAGAGTAAAGAGAAACGTAATTCACAGTTGGCCTATTAAATATAACCACACCTATCAGTAATGTCATCACAGTGTACATCAACCTCTTCAGTTAAAGGGACGGTGGGGTAGCCCGGTGGTTAAAGCGTTCGGTCGTCACGCCGAAGGCCCGGGTTCGATTCCCAACATGGATACAATGTCTGAAAGCCCATTTCTGGTGTCCCCCGCCGTGATGTTGCTGGAATATTGCTAAAAGCGGCGTAAAACCATATTTACTCATTCACCACTTTTCTGTTGAATAAAACCAAATATTCTTCCTGTATACATTCTCCTTGTGCATAATGGTGTGTATCACTTTCTTGATAACGGTGTTAGCATCTACACCGAAAGAAGTTGTCTATTCATACAACTTCATTATAGCAGCTTCTAAATGCCACTCAAAGAAGTTGGGATATTATTCAGCAACTCACGAAATAGTTCCTACTCCGAGGATCCAGGCTTGACAGCGACTGACAGCGTTCTAACACAACCTGCATGGAAATACATTAGATATATAAACATTGTATCTGGTGCAAATCGACCACAGGTGTTCGGAGTGACTCACCAAGGTTTATCGCTCTTCTGTTGCATAATATGAACTAAACGACGTGAGGGGTTGTTTACTTTACACCAAAACGCTTCCGGGAGAGTAAAACGCGAGGGGTTCATTACAGATAAACAACGACCACATGAGATACGAATAATGTAAACAATATTTTCAGCTTCTTTAAGGATGCTAATAACATTTACAAGCTTCAAAACATTATTGCCTGTATGTTATATGGGCGCCTCATTAAATATAGTCTCGCAAACCTGGACAAGTCCAATTTATGAATATTTATTTTGATGTTTCAGGTTTCAGCGTTAACAGTATTCAAAGGAAATGTGCCACATGTATAACTGACGGCCATTATCTGCTCCTTTCACCTTTTTACCAATTTCCATATCATGCCCACATTTCGTTGGTATGTTGGTAATTGCGTTCGGCCCAACCTCAACTAAGGGAAACAACTCACTACCTTCTCCGAAATAGCATCATCCAAGTCACGTCGTCATCAAGTTGAGCGAGTATGTTCGAATCTCAAGACATGACGTGATGATAGAACAATGTTTTGCAGTGAAATAAACCACTCCTCGTTCTTCGTTAGTTTTTTATTTATACGTCTTGTATTTGTGATATTTGCTCACATATGTGAGTCTGTTAAATAACATATATGTATGTTCATCTATGATCCAGTATGTGATATGTTCATATATTCACCCACCATGCAGACTTCGGGCAGCTGCCTTATGAGTCCCACCATTGGACACCCATACAGGGGTGACGTCATATCCATCGCTTCCTGCCACCTGTGAAAGGTCACGTGGTATCAGTGTTAGGAAACAATGCGGATAACGGTAAAAGTCACATGGTAAACAGTTTAACAATTGATGTACTCCACAAACAATAAGAGGGCATATATCGTGATTTTCATTGCACCGATATGTTTCTGCTCCTACAAAGTTGGTAAATTGGTAAATTCTTTAAAATGATATTAACGTGAAAGACATCCCACTGTAATTGTTTTCATTGCGCTCACGTATTGCACTACTTTCAAGAACAGTATTCTATCCTTTGAAATATTTGTGAAACTGACTAAACAATTGGTTTGTTTCTTGCGCAGATTTATATTTCTACTTCAAAGACAAAGCTGTCACATCCTTTGAAATATACATCAAAATGACAAAACAACTGTGTTTGTCTGATTGCTATAATAGTAACGTCTACTTCCTACTTCCGAATAAAGAATATCACAGCCTCTGAAGTGTACATGACAAAAGAATGGCTATGTCCTATTTCCCTGGCCTTGAGTTCTACTTCCTGGAAAATATTATTGAATCCTTTGAAACATACATGAAATTGATCAAGACAGTCCCGTAGTGCGGGACTCTATTGTCAGGTTACTACCACCACGTCCTGCACAGCGTGAGGGATTTTGCTGGCGTAGGCAAAGTCACGTCGGCAAATACCAGTCGTCACGTGATTTCCTGTTCATATGTGGGATGCGATACAGTGATTCATTAATTTGATTGCGTTTCAAAATATAATGAAAGATCGACATCTAATGAATAGAATCGTGTCGTGTATTTCACCTGAACTTGTTTTAAACTGAGTAATTGACAACACGGAAATACGATGAATGTAATGAAATTGTGTTACACTTATACGTGAGTAAGTCTGAGTTCAACCTTTAACAGTGTTCCTTTAATATCACGGCGTGACGGCTTAATGTGGTAGTTAAGAGCACAGTGATGCAATCACAGAACCGTGACATCATAAGCGAACCTGGCAAACCTTTAAACACAACGTTAACGAACCGTGATTCGAACCATAATCACAAGTTTCAGGCGTACCAAAGAGACGACTGGGCACCCGTTAGTCTTTACGGCTAAACGTGACCATAAATAGTCACAAATGTAAGCAGATAAGACAGGATTTACAAATTGTCTCAGATTCATTAAATATATGTAGGAAATATTTTGTGAGATACTTATGAATACAGTTATTTAGTTATTTATTTTTCTTTTGTACATAGGAAGGCATTCTCAGTGTCATCATAGTCGTTCAGGGCCCCGTTCCACAAAGCGATATTTACGCTTTGGTTGTATAAACGATATACTTTACGCTTTGGTTGTATAAGATACCATATACTTTAACATTAAATATATGCTAGCGATAGTCGTTAGAGCTGCGGGAAGGCATTTTCAGTGTCACGGGTTTCAGGGCTAAGTCGATTCCTGGACTATATACTTTAGGGATATCATTATATGTATGATGTATGTCACATTATATGTATGTGTATGTCACAGACCGTTTATGGATGACAATGCCCATGGCGACGTCAGCGCTTGCATGTTGGATGGCGTTGTCGAAGAACGTCCTCTCGTCAACATTCTGTGTAAAGCTGGCACCCATGGACATGAGGAGGGTGACGGCGCTGGTGTGGCCGTGAAGCGCGGACAGATGGAGCGGTGTGTCCTGAAAAACTGGGTACTCTCAGTGAGTGTGGTTTGTACACGGTATTAGTAATATCCTGGCGTGTCAACTAATTATAGTAATAATAAGACAGTTGACCGAAGTGATGATGTGCTCAGAAATTTACCACTTTGATGAAACCTCGAGCACGATTATTGTGCTGACAGGTCTGGAAACATAATCAGACCGATAGGTTCCCTGCCTAATCTTGGTGATATGAAACCACGAGTATAGGTTCCTGGCGCGTCAAAGGGACGCAACACTGATCTGCGAGTTAGATACTGGTCACATATTACAAGGGTGGGTAGGTCTGAGTATTTAATGCAATAATGTGCAGAATATAATGAAACTCCCCTAATACTTGTAACATTTTGGATGATTTTTGCAAGGACTTTGGACACATTTGTCAGGCGATTCCACGAAGAGACGAAATGAAAAAGGTATTTATATTTTGTTTAAAACAATCAAATGTTTCACGACCTACCGCAAATGTGTAATATTCTTTTTACCCTTTCCTAAAGGCTGTCATATATGAGTGTGGACCATACCGGGAGTCCTTCTGAACACAACATCCTATAATAGATGACTGACTGACTGACTGAGTTTAGTTTTACGCCGCTTTTAGCAATATTCCAGCAATATCACGGCGGGGGACACCAGAACTGGGCTTCACTCATTGTACCCATGTGGGGATTCGAACCCGGGTCTTCGGCGTGACGAGCCAACGCTTTAACCACTAGACTACCCCACCGCCCCTATAATAGATGACCAGTCACTTAGTCGACTGAGTCAATTGTGTGAGGTAATTGAGCCATTGAGAAGGCTGTAATACCCAAACTAACACGTGGTCTCAAAACATTGAAAGTTTCTTTCGGCACTAGTCCGCAGTACAGCATCTTGATAAAAGTTAAAGAATTAAAACCACACTGAGACAAATACAACAAATAACACACACAATAAAACCAAACAACCATTTCAACCGTTTTAGTCATTTAGTTTCGGGTTTGAAAACTTGCGCTTAAAAATACTGCCCCAGGGCTGCCTATATAAGCGATACAAGATGGCCACTCTGGGTTATTGCATTTTGTCGTGACTTTGACTCAGAGACTGAACCAAGCTGATTCAGTGTGTCATCCTTATCAGTATTTATTGATTACCACACCATCGATGCCTGGTTAGCCGGGCCTTGTGTCAATAACCCTTTAATATAGAATATTACACAATGAAACAATGATAACTCGTTTTCAATGTATTTCGGACAACCACCTTCTTGTCACAACATGTTAACATGTTTAATATTAGTAAATCGCATACAAAATATGAATAGCTCCCTATATGATTTAGAAACTAAAACACTCTAAGGCGTTTCACAGAAAGAGTCACAAGTACAGTGTACAGTGTACAGTGGACGCAGAGTTAAAGAGTGAGTGAGTGAGTGAGTGAGTCTAGTTTCACGCCGCTTTTAGCAATATTCCAGCAATATCACGGCGGGGGACACCAGAAATGGGCTCCACACACTGTGCCCATGTGGGGAATCGAACCCGGGTCTTCGGCGTGACGAGCGAACGTTTTCACCACTAGGCTACCGCACCACCCCCAGAGATAAAGAGATGTTTGTTATCGAAGTTACAACAACGTGCAGTAAACTTGGACAAAGTACTGTGCCTATATGTCCCAGTCACCCAGCTGTGAATAGGTACCTCGTAAGGGCGGGAAAGTCACATTAACTTAGTGCGCCTAGTGGCTGCAAGAGTTGTATGATCCCCAGGGAGTTGAGATTGATAATACGATGTGCCGTTGAGACTGACAATCTAATGATCGAGGTAAAAACAAAGATGCGATTTGAGCATGCATGTAGATGGGAGGGACTATAGCGCTACATAAATACCCATATAAATGAGGTAATTTATTGTCCCCAACAGAATTGGTTTATCTATAATATTCTCCTTAATGGTAACTTCGCTTGGCTTATCGAACAACGGATCCCTCGATATATTTCCACATAGAATTCGAGTTAACGGGGTCTAATGTACACCTGTGCGCATCACTTACGTCATCGTTGTTGCTGAAGTCCAGCAGATGGGGGTACACTCCCAGCAGTAGCCTCATGCAGTGTGTGTAGCCGCTGGACGCCGCCAGGTGGAGCGCAGTGTTCCCATCAAAGTCCCTGTAAGAACACCACGACAATATCATATTGAGATAGAAACGTTGACTGAAGGAACGAAATTCACCCGAAGCTGACTGTGCATGCGATGGCCAAATATAAGAACTGTAGTTCCTTGGATCAAGTTCTGCAGCTGATTAAATGCATACATTTATACGTGTCTTTAAAATTATTCGAAACTCGTCATAAGATGAGGGATATGTTTTGTGTGGAACAGGTCAGTTCATTCTGATCCTTTGAGCTCTTGTCTTCAGATGGTAAGTAATAGCATAGTGGTAAAATAGTTCTCAGGTTCGTTTCTCTAATAAGGCAATAATTTGAATTCCTCTGCTGGTGTCCAATCATGGCTTATAGCTGTAAGAATGGAGCAAAACGCTACTCATTGTCATGTCACACATAACCTTTAGTGACAGATGTATTTGATATTTAAGAGAGCTACCCTCATCAAACAAGTTTTTCATTCGGTTCCTATCAGAGGATACGCTACCTTCCAGCCATCGCTCCCTTCTGTAGCAGCAGTTTGACAACTTTCGTATGTCCTCTCTCCGCCGCCATGTGGAGCCCAGTCTGGCCATGTGTGTCCGTCTCGTTGATGATGCTTGCCCCTTGGTCACTGTCCAGTAGGCGCCGGCACGTGCTCAATCGCCCATTCCTAAAGTAAGACACAACAGCGACTTTAACAAACAAGAACATTTGTATTTTACGTCAGACGTGCCTGTTATCATCTTAGTCTCATACCTTAACTTCTTACTTAGCCTCGTGCACATCAGACCCGTGAAGATCCGGGTTAGAATTGGTTTTCAGCAACCCAAGCTTGTCGTAAGAGACGACTAAAGGGATCGGGTGGTCAGGCTCGCTAATGTGGTTGACACATGTCATCGTATCCGAATTGCGTAGATCGATGCTGTTGATCACTGGATTGTCTGGTCCAGAATCGATTATTTACAGACTGGTGCCTTATATCTGAATGTGGCGTTAAACAACAACCAATCGTACACATCCATGTTAAATGAACACCTCCCCGTCATGACAGTATTTGCCAAACAAACCTTGCAGCGAAATGGAACGGTGACCGTTTTTCATTATTCTTGGGACTGATGACGGCTCCCATCTTGAGGAGGTCGTCTATGGCCAACAAGTGACCCTCCTTGGACGCATAGTGAAGAGGTGTGCATCCAAAGTCATCCTTCTCGTTCAGGTACTGCTGCATCCCCTGCAACATTCGTGCAACTAAACATTGTTTGTGGTTGGGACAACGCGGAAATGAGGAAACTATCATGTGCATTTCTGCAATTTACTCAACGGGAGATGATCAACACGGATGTCATACTGTGATGTCACTACTCACGCTGAGTAACAATAGGCCATATGAGACAGGAAACTGTCATTCAAACCATGTATAGTTGTGAGAAAAAGTGTTCTAATACCATTAGCAATATAGCACTAAACACCTGAAAAGGTATTACGGCTGTTTTTGTTAAACAAAATTTTGTGTTTAAGGATTCATCTTATTCGACACATTACAACATTTACATAGAAACCTCCTGAGGAGAGTTAGAGAATTTGAGGGTGATATGGGTTGAGGGGGAGATGAAAATGGGTTTTATGTCGCAGTCAGTTTTATTGCATTATATGGGAACGTGCATGCACGTGTGTGTTGCTGCTTTGCTGTTCAGACCCGAAGCCGGGTTCTGAGTGCCAGACAACTGAAATACCTTCAATACCTCATTGACATGCAGTGTACAATCCGTGTTTTATCCCCTAAAGGCCGAACTCCATGTACCGGTAAGATGCGGCCAAAGGTTCGAACTATGGACCAGAAGCTCTGTCCACTAGACTACAGAGACGGACAGCGATATGCAGGTCTACTAACTATATATACAGTACAGCAGTAATGTTGTCTTGCCCTTCGTCTCAGTTACCTGTAACACATTACAGCCAAGGTCGTTTATTTTGCCACCGAACCTGATTGCAAGATGTAAAAAAGTTTCTGTTTTGATGATCCTTCACATGCATGTCTGCCTTGTTGCCAAGGAGACATGTGACTGTCTCCCAGCCACCCTTTGAAGCAGCCAATAGGAGAGGCGTCTTAGCCTGAGTGTCCTTGACATTCATATCAGCGCCCTGTTGAAGAAGAGGGTTCATATATTAACACCCAAAATGGAAAGGTTTATTATTTCAGCTGCTTCAGTGTAGTATTATGATTTGTACCTTTTCCATTAGAAATTCTACGACACTGAAGTGATTAAAGATGGCGGCTCTGTGAAGTGGGGTCATGTCGTCGATGTCGCGGACACTGAGGGCATCAATGAAGTTGTCAGGCTGCATCTCGTCCATGAGGTATACCATAGGGAGATTCCCCTGTGAGCAGGCGAAGTGGATAGGGGTTGACCCGTCATCCTGGCAACACGGCAAAGGGGAGACAGTGAATACATACAAGGGGTGCAACGTGAATTATTTTTAGCAATGAGAATGAGAGCGACACATATGTTCCTATACTTGTGGTTGCATGGATCTTAGAAAATTGTAAACTAAATTTGAAGAAAAATATAGAAAAGATTCATGCAACCACAAGAACAGAAACAGTGTCTCCAAGATAATGAAATAATTAAGTAAATTCTAAACAAAGCTAACTTCTTCATTGACTGACTGCAACTATGTATGTTTGTGCCAATACTTTTTAAACGTAGTATCGCGCTATACTTCGGCATCATTAATATGGCTATATTAATTACGTTGAAGAATACTCTGGCTCTGCTGTGGAGTCTTCTAGCAGATATACTGACTATGTTTAGACTTATTGCTTTTGTTTAGAACTCTTTACCTGATACCTTGATATAAAATGACCAAGTTCCACTATCTTAAACCTGCCAAGAGTCAAATTGATAACGAGCATCGGACATAATCCAAGGCCAGTTTCTCTTAAGCTAACAGAGCCAAGGTATTTCGGTTGTTTATATTCCACGTTGTACAAATCACGCGCGTACCAGATATACCTTCGTGGCATACTCGCAACTAGTCATCCATTGTACACAGTTATCATCGATACTTCAGTCAAACTAAATGGCACAATCTCAAGTTCACAATAACAACGTCATCGTAAATTTAATCAGTAAGTGCGAGTATCTGCGATAGCTGGAATAGGTACATAATACGGACGACATTCACACATCATTGTGTGGCTGGGTTATAAATTCACGTGTATTCACCAAGGTATGGTGTTGTGTGTGGGTTGGTATAGTGGTACCTCTTGCCAAGCGAGCTGATTCCCGCGTTGTAATATTCGTTGATGGAAAAGACACAAACCACACTCTGACGTTGAGGTGAGGTGAGGTGAAATTGGGTTTTACGTCGTGCTGGAGAATATTTCGCTCATATGACGACGTGCATGCGTGTGTATGTGTATGTGCGCCTGCTTGTACTAGCCCAGACTTAAGCTGGTTTTATAGTGCTAGCCTACTGAGATACCATGCCGCAGTGAAGCATGAATACCCGACTCAGACACATTATACTGACATTAAGCCGACGAGTCCTTGTTGTACCCATTGATGCCGAGCGCCAGGCAGGGACCAACAAGTACCATATTTTAACGTCTTTTGGTATGACGCGGTCGGGGATCGAACCCGCGACCTTCCGCTCTCCGGGCGGGCGCTCTAACCACTACACCACGGAGGCGGTCCTCTGACGTTGAACACTGTACACATGTGACCCCGAACATTCAGTGTTTGTTGGTAGGAACATGCTTTGCTTCAAACTGTATTAATATGCAAACCCACTAAACCCGAACACCATTATCATACATGTCATTAACACACGCTTTTCTCTTTTTAAAAAGAGGACAACAGACCATAAAAAATGATCGACATTGGAAACAGATTTAGTTGTTTACTTAAACATTTCCAGGGAGTAAAACATCAATACCAGCCTGTTATTACATAATGGTGGTGTACAGGTGATGCATAGCTGTGTTAAACATGCTAAAACTGGCTAATGGCACCTTGTGTTGGGTCGTTTATGTACTCAATGAAGTAATTTTGCCGTGAGTTGATTTCAAAACAACGCATGTAAAACGAGTCGGTTATATTGGGGTTTGACGTAGAATTAATTTAATCCCGGAGAAGTGCATATGTACTTTTATAATAGTATATGTGTAAATATACAACAATGTACGTTGTAATTGCAGACTAGATTATTCAAGATCACTGCCTTTAACTAGAATATTTATGAATCATCTGTTAACGAAAGGACCCCACTCCACCCAAAACCAACCAAACAACCGACCGATTGATCGATCGATCGATCAGACAATCAGTTAATCAAAGAATCAATCAAATATACAGATAAACAAACAAACAAGCAAATAAATACATAAATTAAAGATAAAAGTAATAATAATCATCCACAAATATCGTATATCAATGTTGTTTAGATACCTGATGCTGTACTGCAACTGACGAGCCTGCATTCAAACACACTTCAACAACCTGCAGAAATAAATGAAAGAATTCCTGTTTCAATACGTCCAGTAGGTAATTGGTTTTATAAGTAATGATGAGGCCTAATTAATGTTCTCTTAGCATGGAATGTCCGGAACTGAACGGCTTGACTGCCTCCACAAAGCCCCCGGTAATCACTCATCTTTAGATAAACCATTCAGCATAATAACTGAGAAAACATTTCCTACTAATATTATCTCTACATACAGGAAGTACGAGATAACAGTGATAAGGGCTAACTTTTCAATGTATGGAACGGATGATCAAGCCGCACTTACCTCTCCTGTAACAAATAAAGAGATGAAGCATAGGCCGTCTTCATCATTATGTGAGTTGCGTTTTAACGTTGCTTTGTACTTGATAAAAGTATTTCGCTTACATCATGGCGTGTGCAAGTAAACACGGAGTTATTGAGACCTAATGTTTTCGGTGAAAGCATATGAGCTGTGGTGCTGACAATGCTTGAAACAGGCCCTGGGAGAATCTTGGATTCAATCTGCTCATTAACGTCGCTATGTAGGGTATGTCACACACATCGCGGTGTGCAGCTTGATGTATAATAAGCCCGGGGTTATTAAGCCAATACTGCACTTTTGAATTATGTGACACGGGTATGCTGCTAAGCCTGGAAACAGATTCAGGAGAACCTGGGATTCAAACCCTCGATCTTTGCCTTATGGCAGGCAAGAACAACGCAACTCTGAAGAGTGATTTTCCAGTTTAACTGTTACACAGCAAACTACGTTCATATAGAACACGCTTATAACGAACTGATGGGTATAACGAGGGTGCTTTGGTCCAGGCCACTGGATTTTGCTTTTAGACAAAATCCGTTTATCGAACTACGGTTATTTCAAACTGGGATTAGTGGTCCCTTGAGTTCGATATAACCGACGTTTACCGTACATGTAGCTAGAGTAACTGTTAAATACATTATGTCATGTGAATTACTTTATTCATCATTGGTATTTTATGGGAAATTGATACCCTCATTTGTCTGACTACGAGAAACATTACCACACACATGAAGGTAATAATATGTGCAAAGAAAGTGTAATTATAACGTTACAAAAATGAGTATATAAATTGTTTTCTAAAATATCTTAAATTTATGAAATATTGACAGAGAAAATACATACAGAAATTGTGATAACAGACACGATTTGTTTCGACCTTAATGCTAACGGACTACCTTCAGATTACCACTGTGGACAGCGGAGTGGAGGGGCGTGTTGTTCTCTTTGTCCAGGAAGGACAGAATCTCATCGCGTTTGTAGCCTCGTTTGATTGCTGGAATAAACCATGTGATGTGGTTGACATTTCATTATTTACGCATTGATCACATAAGAGAATGTTTGCATTAATAACACCATCGATTGTCAATACATTCCGTTATCAGTGAAGGAGAGGGGTACATTTCAAGATTGAAGCATTTCCACATTGATTGACAGTACGGTTATGATTATAAACATAGCTATATATAGGAATAACGCTTATATGATAACGTATATATCAATGTTGGGAATATATAGGGATGAATCAAAGGATAACGCAATAATAGAAACTTGTTGTAGCTGATGGTGTAAGGGACTCACCGGCCTGGATGAGGACACTGAGAGTGTCTGCGGACGCCGACTTGGCGGCAGCGTGGATGGGATAAAAGCCATTGTCACACTTCATGTTGGGTAGAGCGCCGGCCTCCAGCTATTAAGGGAAAGGTACTGAGTTGAACCCATTTACGCTGGATTTTCTAATATGTGTATCATTATGTGTTCGTCTGTCTCCTATGTTGTGTTGTGTGGCATGATAGGATCGTAGGCACGAAGAAGTACCACTGCTACCACCGCCAGTACCCCTATTGCTGCTGCTGCTGCTGCTACTACTGCTACTACTACTTCTAATATTACTTTAGAGCTACTGCTACTGCTGCTTCTACTACTACTTTACTACTACTACTACTACTACTACTACTACTACTACTACTACTACTACTACTACTACTACTACTACTACTACTACTACTACTACTACCACTACTACTACTAACCACTATTATTACTACGACTACCCCTAAAGATCCGGGTTAGAATTCTGCTTCAGCATCCCATGCTTGTCGTAGCAGGCGACTAACGGGATTGGGTGGTCAGGCTCGCTGACTTGATGTTGATCACTGGATTGTCTGGTCCAGACTCGATTATTTACAGACCGCCACCATATAGCTAGAATATTGCTGTTAAACATTAAACAAACAAACAACGCCACTACTACTACTAATCATACTTCTAATACAGCTACTGCTACTACTACTACTACGGCAAATGCTACTTCCCGTACTACTACTAAAACACTGCTAAAAGAATAGAATGTTTTAGAGCAAGACAGAGGGTCTGTTTCTACATGCTAATCAGTTGTCATTCCCCAACGTCAACATGGAACCTCAGAGATGAACGTGTTTCTCACCAGCAGCCGTGCACATTCCCCCGTGTTCATATTAGCACAGAAGTGGAGCGGCGTCCCTCCCATCTCCCCCCGTAGGTTCACGTTGACATCCTTGTGCTTCACCAGCGCCTGCATGAATTGCAACAACGTTGATGACAACTTAGAAGATATACTTTAAATGACGTTAATGAAGTACGATGTTGGACAGTGGCAGTAATGACATAAGAGTGACGTTTAAACTCCTTGCCAAAATGTTCCAGCCTCAACAGAGAGGTGCCTCATGTATGGGCAAGAGACACTGACCCCTGCTTTAACTGAAGAAGTCAGTATTTTTTCCTGTAGTTAGGAGTATTCAAATTATATCACGTCGAGGGGTACCGGAACTGCGCTTAACACACTATACCTATGAGGGAAATCAAATGTATAAATGGAATTAGTCACTGTAGTCCTGCATATGTCACCTCGAGAGACTTGAGATATCCCCCATCAGCTGCCACGTGCAAGGCAGCCATGTTTTTGTCGTTGAGGACGTTGCTGTCAGCGCCAGCGTCCAACAGGAACTCGATACCTTCCACCTGTGACGCCTCGACGGCGTAATGCAAGGGGGTGTTGCCATGGTGATCCTTCAGATTCAAGTCTGGGAACGGAATGTAGTATCGTGCAGAAAACGCATTGTTTTACAGAGACGCTGTACTTAGTTGCATGCCACATTATTTAAAAGAAAATGTTCTACGACAATTTTATTTTATGTGTATTAAGAAAGGTAAGACTTTGTTTCAGAAAAATATTGAATTTCATGCAAATTCTTAGTGAAATTTTGTGAAAGTTCATTATAAGGTCCAACATGAAACTGAGAGCCATGCGCAGAGCTTGTCACTGCTATTGACATAGTCTGTCTCAGTCCCTGAACCGCATTATTTTCCCTTCTACCTAGCAAGCCTGCATTACTACAGCCTTAAATGAAGTCAGTTTAGATTTCCTCTGGTTCAGGAAATTCTGAATCTCAACGGGGCTCCTTCCCAATGTAATGGGATTATTTGTTACTATCAGAATTACATATATTCAGAGACTCGGCGTTAGTCTACCATGCACACATTACCTCCACCATGTTTCACTATTGACTGCAGAATGTTTGTGCGCCCTCTAGCAGATGCATGGTGAACAGGTGCTTTCCCCTTGGCGTCCTTGACATTCAACTGTGAAGGGTCTCTCCTGTAGACGAGTTCAAATTCTTCGAGGTCCCCTTGACCTGCCAACTGCAATACGGACCACGGAAAGAAAATAGGTGTGATAACAAACATCACCAATACAAGTTCATGTCATTGTAAATTTCGCTAACACAGCATAGTATCAATGTTGTTCTCAATTTACATGTCACCAAGATATATATATTATATGTTTTCGAGACTATATAGAGCATATTCTACTCAGATAAATTCTTTTACGATCTACCATTGAGTATCTTTCATAACCTTATTGATTGGTTTGGTTATTTATGGTTTACGATATTCCCAGGCGCCCTACCCTCGAATGTGAGTATGTCATTATTCATTGCCTTATGATAACAGCCTTGACCTATTGATAGTTTGCTTCATGTTGCGTCTACTCAGATAAATACTTTTACGATC
The DNA here is from genome assembly GCF_003918875.1 of Haliotis rubra. Classification (NCBI taxonomy): domain Eukaryota; kingdom Metazoa; phylum Mollusca; class Gastropoda; order Lepetellida; family Haliotidae; genus Haliotis; species Haliotis rubra. Next base: position 646,477 of record NW_025767189.1, read on the forward strand.
TACCAATATACTATCTTTCATAACTTTTCTATTATTCATGGTTTACGACATTCCCAGGCGCCCTACCCTCGAATGTGAGTATATTTTCATTCTCTCATGACAAATGGCCTTGACCTATTGATAATTTGCTTCATTTTGATCCAGTTTCTATGACACGCAGCTAAATATAGTCGTCCGAGCAAGCAACACACATCAAAAGAGAAATTCTGTGTTTGAATAGTGATAAAAGAGTGAGCGAGTTTAGTTTTACGCCGCTTTTAGCAATATTCCAGGAATATCACGGCGGGGGATACCAGAAATGGGCTTCGCACATTGTACGCAAGTGGGGAATCGAACCCGGGTCTCCGGCGTGACGAGCGAACGCTTTAACCACTAGGCTACCCCATCGCCCCTAGTGATGTAAGAAAGTCATGTCCCAAACGAAACTTCGTATTGAAATGGATTCAGGATATTTATTACCGTAAGAAGAAGATAGTCTGGAAAATCGAGTGTGTTGGCGCCCTTCTTCTCTATAGAACAACTTTAGAAGCTTGATTTTTAAAATACGATAGGTTCAGAGAATCGAAAATTCGAAGGAAGCTACGTTTGGCAACTTTTATAAATCTGAAAGAATATAATACATACAGAGAGGACATCAACTTTACACAACACCGACAACATGAAGCCTTTCCGAGATGATATTTGTTACACTGTCTCTGCAATTTCACCAAATTGTTGCTATTATACGGTATAACTTAGCACGAATAAGATGGCTTAACACCTCTTTTCCGACATATCGCGGGTGATAATAGTCCACGACGAGTCAGTTCGTACACATATTCAATTAGGTGATATAAAAAACCCCATTGATATTGCGCTAGCACACCTAGTTTCATAAGGAGAGGGAATTTGGGATTCGAACACATTCTCAGCGGATCCTTGCAAGATAAAGGGACACGAGTTTTGGTATCTAATAACGATGACCTACCTCTGTGAGGGACAGGCGGACACTGGCGATGCTATCCCTTCGCTCATCATCAGGGATGGAGGGGATCTCCGATCTTCTCCATGACTCCAGCCATCGGTTTATTCCCTTTACCATTCTTGTCATATAAAACGTCAACACATGCAAGTTCGTATATTACTCCAAGAATAATACAGGAAATCTGTTCAAAGGTTGTATGTATATATGCTTCCGGCGGCTCCAAGCATCAGTTGTGCATAAATACCCGCATTAGTTACATAAAGTACCTCTTAAGAACGGTCTACATCACGATATAAATATATATTGGCTGTTTAACCTTCTCATAACCGATCCAGCAATCAATTCACAACAGCGTCTATACTTCACTGACGAGATCTAACACTTGTTCCAGTTATTGAGACTATCAAGTCAATGACGCTCACGTTTTGTCCACATCGGTGTTCTATCATTCATCGATGCATTTGACATGTGAAAGTCTCGTACACATAGAACTGAACCATCAAAGTTAGTTTCACTTTGATCTCAATTTTGTATGTCAGTGTCACGTGACTGGTCAACCGCACGAGCTGACACCCTGGTTTACTCAACTTCCTCGTTTCCCTGTACCGGATCAGCAGGAAGTCAGTGTTTATATCTCTTTTGTGGTTTATATCAAATATTCAGTGCATCAGCAACTCAGATTTCGGTGGAAAAAGTATCATTTGTGTTGAAGGAATACTGTCAGTTCTGTCTTTATTGTCTAGAGGTCAAGCAAACACTATAGTGTACTGGAAGAAAGAAAAGGTCACTTTCTCCAAAATGAACCCAGTATGTCTTTGTATATTTCAGGATACTTCTATCTCTATGCTTCCATGTAAACAATGGAGAAATGTAAATATAATCTTGCTTTAGTTTTTAATGGCAGCTATTCTCGCAGTTGTGATGTGTGTACTGGTGTATTGTATTCCTGTTGTATATGTGAAGTGTATGTGGTGTTGTATATGTGACGTGTATGTGGTGTTGTATATGTGGTGTTGTATATGTGACGTGTATGTGGTGTTGTATATGTGACGTGTATGTGTGTGTTAAGTGTGTGATGTGGTGTTGTGTGTGTGATATGTGACGTGTATGTGGTGTTGTATATGTGACGTGTATGTGGTGTTGTATATGTGGTGTTGTATATGTGACGTGTATGTGGTGTTGTATATGTGAAGTGTATGTGGTGTTGTATATGTGACGTGTATGTGGTGTTGTATATGTGAAGTGTATGTGTATTTGTGTATGTTATGTGACGTGTATGTGGTGTTGTGTATGTGACGTGTATGTGGTTTTGTATACGTTGTATATGTGAAGTGTATGTGGTGTTGTATATGTGAAGTGTATGTGGTGTTGTATATGTGACGTGTATGTGGTGTTGTATATGTGAAGTGTATGTGGTGTTGTATATGTGAAGTGTATGTGGTGTTGTATATGTGGTGTGTGTATATGTGAAGTGTATGTGGTGTGGTATATGTGAAGTGTATGTGGTGTTGTATATGTGAAGTGTATGTGGTGTTGTATATGTGAAATGTATGTGGTGTTGTATATGTGAAGTGTATGTGGTGTTGTATATGTGAAGTGTATGTGGTTTTGTATATGTGAAGTGTATGTGGTGTTGTATATGTGAAGTGTATGTGGTGTTGTATATGTGAAGTGTATGTGGTGTTGTATATGTGAAGTGTATGTGGTGTTGTATATGTGAAGTGTATGTGTATGTATATGTGTTGTATATGTATATGTGTATGTATGTGGTGTTGTATATGTGAAGTGTATGTAGTGTTGTATATGTGGTGAGTGTATGTGGTGTTGTATATGTGAAGTGTATGTGGTGTTGTATATGTGGTGTATATGTGAAGTGTGTGGTGTTGTATATGTGAAGTGTATGTGGTGTTGTATATGTGGTGAGTGTGTGGTGTTGTATATGTGGTGAGTGTGTGGTGTTGTATATGTGAAGTGTATGTGGTTTGTATATGTGATGTGTATGTGGTGTTGTATATGTGAAGTGTATGTAGTGTTGTATATGTGAAGTGTATGTGGTGTTGTATATGTGAAGTGTATGTGGTGTTGTATATGTGATGTGTATGTGGTGTTGTATATGTGAAGTGTATGTGGTGTTGTATATGTGAAGTGTATGTGGTTTTGTATATGTGAAGTGTATGTGGTGTTGTATATGTGAAGTGTATGTGGTGTTGTATATGTGAAGTGTATATGTGTATGTGGTTTTTGTATATGTGAAGTGACGTGTGTGGTGTTGTATATGTGAAGTGTATGTGAAATCTGTGTTGTATATGTGAAGTGTGTGTGGTGTTGTATATGTGAAGTGTATGTGGTGTTGTATATGTGGTGAGTGTGTGGTGTGTATATGTGAAGTGTATGTGGTGTTGTATATGTGGTGAGTGTGTGGTGTTGTATATGTGAAGTGTATGTGGTGTTGTATATGTGGTGAGAAGTGTGTGTGGTGTTGTATATGTGAAGTGTATGTGTTGTTGTGTGGTGATGTGTATGTGGTGTTGTATATGTGAAGTGTATGTGGTGTTGTATATGTGGTGAGTGTGTGGTGTTGTATATGTGAAGTGTATGTGGTGTTGTATATGTGAAGTGTGTGTGGTGTTGTATATGTGAAGTGTATGTGGTTTTGTATACGTGAAATCTATGTGGTGTTGTATATGTGAAATACATGTGGTTATGTTTAGCTTATGTGTATGTAATTTTGCATTCGTGACGTGAATGTGTATTTAGGTGATTCTTCGCTTATAGTGTATAGAATTTACATATCTTTATCATTAGTATTGCAATGTTGTTGTGTATGTGGTGTCCTGATGTTTTGGGTATTACGTTTATTATGTACTCTTTACATTGTATGCAATAATTTGTTTTTTGTTGTGTGATGTGTATCGTGTTATGAATTGTGTTGTGTGCTATGTATTGTTTCGAGACGTGCAATGTGGTGTATGTTGGATATTGCGTTGTGTAAATTACATTATGCTTAGTGTTCATTAATGCGTATAGTGTAGTGTGTTTTGTGTGTGATAAGTGGTGGATGTTTGTGGTATTTTGTGTTGTATATTTCATATATGGTATGTTGTGTCTTGTATTTTGTATGTGATAGCATGTGCCTATTTAGTTTGTGGTGTGTTGTCTTTCATATTTTGTATGAGTTATTGCGTTGTTGTGTGGTATATAGTGATGTGGAATGTGTAGCATCCCGTGTTGTATATTGTATATGTGGTATCCTGTGTCTTGTATTTTGTATGTGATAGCATGTGCCTATTTTCCTTGTGGTGTGTTGTCGCTTGTAGTGTGTCTAATCAATTGTATGTTGTGTCTTCAGAGGATGTATTTAGAATTTTGTGGTGTGTGGTGTGTGGATTCACAGAAAGACAACACGCTCATATATCAACAACAACTTTTATTACTCTCAATACATAAACAATAATCACACATTATCACCATAGAGACAAATGTATCACAGGAATCGTCCATATGTTTATACGGATTCAGGCGAAGGTCTAATCTTGCAATGATTAGATTTTGTGTTAGTGAGCTATTCATCGGTCTCAAATGAAACCAAACAGACTGTAAGTGAGGCGGTAAATCGGTGACAGAGGGAGCCAACAACAAATTCTCACGAACCTCTAAACGTAGTCGTGTCATCTGTCGTTGACAGTTCCGACTCCAAAAGGATTTATATGTATTGGTGGCCGGGACAATTGGGTTGATTGTGTTCATGAGCTTGTACAAATAGCTATAACATGTAAATATGGAGACATACAGGCCTTCGAGCCTTTGAGAAACCGTTAGTTAGTGGTACTCGAACACTTATTAATAATGTTTATATTTTTCCTCGTTTTTTCCCAACAACTTTTAAATGCTTATAACTGGAATAACATCCACTGGATGAGAACGTACCATATTGCTAAACGGGTACAATAGCCAGATACTAACATCAATACATTAATAACAGAATAATCTACTTTGCCACAGCAGGCACTCAATAACAGATGGACAAGAGACCTAAATGTTTCTAAAGATATTGGACCAATGTTGTGCTGTAACAATGATAAAAACAGGCAAATCTAGTTACACCAACAGCTGCTAATTTACACAGAAGATTATTTAAGGGGTAATTGTGCCGAACGCAAATGACGAGTGAGAGGGTTACCCGTTTGTTTGGTTACAGGACAGAAACACAAAGGTACCCAGGGTAAACATGGTGTTTTATGTCGGATCGATGGCCACACCAACTATAAGGTTCTAAAACAGAAGCACACTAGTAAACCGCCCCCTTGCGTCTTCCATACCCAATACATCCATTGATAAATCACTCTTGGGCAAACACACGATACTGTGAGTCGGAAACACGTGTTCAATGTTAGTCGAATAAACATGCCATCATGTCTGATTAACTGTTGTGAGTAATTACACTTGCCAGTTGTCTCTGAGATTATTACAATGTTGAACAAGGACTTGTGGTCTGACCATAAACAGATTTTAGAGGCTGTAATAAATGAAATTGCAAAAACACTGTCATCCTGACCCATAGAATGCATAATCGCACGGATGTTGTAGTATCAACATGAGTTTTTCAGGCTTTCAGGAACTAGATGGAAATAAAAGCGCGTCATTGTTCTTAAAGTTTGCGTTTGGCGTGACCATCTGAGAGGCGCCTCAAAGGCGTTTTTACCGATAATGTGAGAGTCTGAAAATGCATGTATAAATATTTTCTTGCACGAGATTTATTCACAGAATGATAATATGACCCTCTTGTTGTTTTTAAGGGTAAAGGTACTCAAAGATCCATACATCACAAGTTGGTAATATTGCCTCAAGGTCTCATGTATCGACATTTGCCAAAATTCAATCTTTAAAAGTCTCATTGTATAATCTGTTTAAGGCACATCGCGTGGTGTATAAAGAAATAATAACAATATCGTTTACACAGCCTGTATGCGGTCTGTAAAGGCACCAGTCTCTATAATGTAGATCTGTCTTATTTCCAATTGAAAGGAATTAATGGTATCTGATTGAAATTGAAATGTTTGGTGCATTGTTGCTTCTGGGTGTTTTAAGGGGTATCCGGGTATTGTGTTCCAACACGCGTTTCACCCTCACCCCGAGTCCACCAACCCCCGCAGTCATTAACTACAGAAGCTATACAGAAATACACGAAGTCATGTGCACACCATAATCCACATGAAACATATACACATGTCTATACAGAACAGACAGAACTTTAATTACCAAACATAAGTAAAAATTTAATGAACAAAATGATAATACATATCACATCAACACGTGCAAATGTCATACGATCCTATGAAATTGACAACGTATGAGACACACTACACTGATACTGATACAGACGAGATTCAACCTCTATATGAAATTGCTTACTATGAAAGGGGATCAGGTTTTAAAAAAATTCTTTTGCAACTTTCGGTATTGACATCTTATCAGTGATGCTGAAAACACTGTTTTATTTCTTTCTTCCTAAAAATGCAAAACTGATCAGTATCTGTATCAAAGGTTATGTCATGACTGAAACGTAATCACTGGACATTTTGCACGTGAACAATAAACATACATAAAAGTAAACAATAAAACATTTTGTGTGTAAATAAATGCACTTATTGACATTTTCGACTTCTTGTTTCGGAAGTTTTAGGGCAGCACAACCATGCTTAATGTATCGCCATCAAATTTCCTAGACGTCTTAAGTAGTTGTCGCGTGATACTTCATGTCTTCAGAATACCTGCCAGCATGCTTCATCAGAGGGAATATATTGTTTACGAAGGATAAAAATATATTCAGTACATGAAGTTTACTTGTTGAGACTGAGGAAGTAACCATCCCCAAGGAGGCAATGGGATCGTTTCCTAAAATGTCTGGTTTTGTTGCTGGAGTTAATGTCAGATACATACCATTTGCATTTTCGCACCACAGAGTTTTTTCAGGTCATTTCATCAGTATATGTCTGGTTATTAAATACTTCATGCATTATCATTATTTCTTCCCCAAAAGGATATATTTTGATATATCTAATCGTTAATCAATTTTTGCGATTCCAACTGCACGACTATGAAGTGGACCTTCAGGAATGAAGGTAAGGTTACCTGAGTAGACAGACTACATTCGCATATGCTGCGAATATCTTGTTGGTAAAACTTGTAATGAAAACTGATTTACCTTCGCTTGAGATCTGACTAAACTTATAAAACAGATCCGTTTTGCTATTTAAGTCCAACAGTTTCCGAATGGCGACACCTGTTGCGATTCCTGTACTCTGGCGCTTCCCAATTTAAGCTCTTGTCTTGGATTCGTTAGACCTTTGTTCTCTACATACCAACCCATGTGAACATGTTTTCCAGAGCGTCCTCAGCAATACAATACCCCGTCTTTACACACCAAAGTCTCACTCATTCCTTCTTCACACGCTCAAGACATTTCTCAAATGGTTTCACACTTCAATGCGTTGTCTTTTCAACTCCTTTGTCAGTCCGATTTCAGACACAAGCATTTTCTATTTTGCATCCATCTTCATCACATCTCATCGCATCGCCATCACATCTAATGCATGTTGCGCTTCCATCGGGAGACGACCATTGTCTTTTGCAATAGCTGCTTCCCACTCTTGGACGACGGCCACACCCCCTTGCCCGAGGGGTGAAGCATAGACTCCAGACTGTCGCAGGGGGACAGTCCTTCATCCCACACTTCATCCTCGGTCTGGATCTCCATCTTCTGGACAATCAGCCGCAGCAGCTGGTGGCTCTTGTCGACGGATGCGCTCAGGTCCTTCATTCTGTCCAACAGAAGGGTTACAGTAAAATGACTGACTGTCGGAAATTCAATGTTTTGGGACATCAAAATTACACTGTCAGCATGGCTGTTGGTTAAGTGGAATTTTTGGATGCGGGTTTCGGGGTAGAGGAAGAGGAATACAGATTTTATCTCTGAAAGCTGACCATGTTCTCGGTCCACAAAGCGATCTCGGCGCTTAAGGGATTGTAATTTCCACAATCCCATTGTATTGTGGCCAATCAGTTTATGTTCGGTTAAAGCGGACATCACTGCCAAATACCACAGCAATTACACATTCTACGTGTGCATGACACACCTCGCTAAAATCCGGATCCAACTGCACTTTTACTAGTGGAGCTTCTAGTGATTTGAGTGAATGAATGTGTGAGGTGGGTCAGACGCCGATTATAATATTACATTTATACGACGTCGTGTCAGCTAATTGAAAGACAAAGTTGATGAAGAAGTGACGGTCGCTAACGGTAGGGCATGCTTTAGCTTTACGCTAACAACTGGTGTCATTACTAATTTCCTGAACATTTCTATATTCAGCAATATTTGTAAACTAAAGCATAATGATCACTGTATTTTCTGGTCGAATTTGTCTGGTTACAGATCGTCGTTGCATGTCAGAAGAACGGCTGTGTGAATCATTTTATGTGAGTGTTGGTAGTGTTTGTTTAAAGCCGCACTCCGCAAACTACCAGCTGTATGACGGCGGTCTGTCAATTATCACATCTGGACCATACAACCCAGTGATTAAAATCATGAGCATCGATCTACGCAATTGAAATACAATGGCATGTGTCAACCAAGTCAGCCAGCATGGGTTGCTGCAGACCAATTCTAACCCGTATTGCTTGCTACAGGTAGAGCAGGTCCCACGAACACCTTGTGTCATCGCCGATTTACAGTGATATATTCGTATAGTTTTCACCACTACGTCACCGTGTACGCCCAATGGAATATGTTTCGTCGGATAATCGATATTTACGTACCTAGTTTTCTGCTTGTAGAGTTCTCCGTAGATGTAGTTGTTGTAACAATTCTGGCCGTCCGCAAAGTCGCTGCTCTCTTCGTCATATGACATTACCATCGACAGCAGCTGTGAAACACAGAATATATACATTCATTCACCTACCAGTATATAACTACTAAACTCTTCAACCAATCTTGAAATTGATATTTATAGGAAATCGGCGCTCGTTAATAAAAAAGTAGCGGCGGATGGGTAGCCTATTGGTTAAAGCGGTCGCTTGTTACGCCGAAGACTCGTGTTCGATTCCCAACATGAGAACAATGTGTGAAACCCATGTCTGGTGTCCCCGCCGTGATGTTGCTGGAATATTGCTAGAAGCGGCGTAAAAACATACTCATGCACTCGCAGAAAAAACGTTTATAAATATGTGGTGGAATTGGCGTTCTCCTTGAAAAAGAGTAAACACGAGGCTACCCAAATAATCCCCGAGATCCACCGATTCGAAAGTCATGGATATGTAGGCGTTGTATTCAGTAATGTTTATCCAGTACATGAAACATACAGACTACAATATATTTCAAACGCCTCTACATAATGGTACGTATTACGTACCTGGGAGACCATGTGCTTGCATTTGTTGGGGTAGATCCTGTGGGTGGTCTTATCAACTTTGGTTAATAGCTTGTTCGGCATTTTTCGTTCCATGTCTGTGTGGAGCTCAACCTGCAGTCACAGAATATGTCGTATATGTCAAGTATACCCAGGGATAGAAAACTTTAGAAAATATTACACAGGTTGGTATTTCAATATAGTAACGGGAAAAGTAACTGTGGCGTAAATGTTATGTTATGAGAAAAAGATAATATGTAGCCATTCGTCGGATTTTTACCTTGTCAAAAACAATAACTATTTTAAGGAAACAGAGTTACATGCATTAAGAGACGGGAGCCGTAACATCTTCGTGTGACAGCATGACGTACCTGCATAGCTAGTCTCTTGAGGCGGGCATTTCTCAGAACAGACTCGATGTCACCGACAGCCAGACCAATCTGTACAATAAAATAGCTTTTGAGTTATAACGTTAACAGATCTTTGGTTAATCCTATATGTAGTATGTGTATATCACTATTCACAGTGTATATGTTAATCAATATAACAGAAGATATGGGATCATTCACAGTGTAACTCTACACGGTGGATTCTACAAGGTGTAGCATGGTGTATTTTTTAATCATTTACCTAATGGTTTAAGGAGAGGGATTCTACAATGTGTAGCTTGGTGTATATATTAATCATTTACCTAATGGTTAAAGGAGAGGGATTCTACAAGGTGTAGCTTGGTGTATATGTTAATCATTTACCTAATGGTTTAAGAAGAGGGATTCTACACGGTGTAGCTTGTTGTATATGTTAATAATTTACCTAATGGTTTAAGAAGAGGGATTCTACACGGTGTAGCTTGTTGTATATGTTAATCATTTACCTAATGGTTTAGGAAGAGGGATGCTACATTGTGTAACTTGGTGTATATGTTAATCATTTACCTAATGGTTTAGGAAGAGGGATTCTCCAAGGTGTAGCTTGGTTAATCATTGTATATGTTAATAATTTACCTAATGGTTTAAGAAGAGGGATTCTACAAGGTGTAGCTTGGTGTATATGTTAATCATTTACCTAATGGTTTAAGAAGAGGGATTCTACAAGGTGTAGCTTGGTGTATATGTTAATCATTTACCTAATGGTTTAAGAAGAGGGATTCTACAAGGTGTAGCTTGGTGTATATGTTATGTTAATCTATTTACCTAATGGTTTAAGAAGAGGGATTCTACACGGTGTAGCTTGGTGTATATGTTAATCATTTACCTAATGGTTTAAGAAGAGGGATTCTACACGGTGTAGCTTGTTGTATATGTTAATCATTTACCTAATGGTTTAAGAAGAGGGATTCTACAAGGTGTAGCTTGGTGTATATGTTAATCATTTACCTAATGGTTTAAGAAGAGGGATTCTACAAGGTGTAGCTTGGTGTATATGTTAATCATTTACCTAATGGTTTAGGAAGAGGGATGCTACATTGTGTAACTTGGTGTATATGTTAATCATTTACCTAATGGTTTAGGAAGAGGGATTCTACATTGTGTAACTTGTTGTATATGTTAATCATTTACCTAATGGTTTAAGAAGAGGGATTCTACAAGGTGTAGCTTGTTGTATATGTTAATCATTTACCTAATGGTTAGGAAGAGGGATGCTACATTGTGTAACTTGGTGTATATGTTAATCATTTACCTAATGGTTTAAGAAGAGGGATTCTACACGGTGTAGCTTGGTGTATATGTTAATCATTTACCTAATGGTTTAAAGAAGAGGGATTCTACACGGTGTAGTTTGTTGTATATGTTAATCAGTTACCTAATGGTTTAAAAAGATTGATTCTACAAGGTGTATATGTTACAAATGTACCAGGAGGTTCATGAGAAGTATAGGCATGAGGAGAACGAACACAGCCAGGAGGAACAACGTCAATGTGCCGAAGTGAAGGGTGTTGCCGAGGTCATCGGTGAAGGGTCTGTTGAAGGATTCCATGTAGTCCATCTCCAACATCATGGTAACCGTCCTCAACAGCGCCAACCCAGGACTAGAATAGGCCCTCGATTCCTGAACATAGAAGATACCAAAAGATTTAACACTGTATTGAAGAAATGGGTGGACCTTTTTCAAATGACCTACAATGAATTTCATGAGGGTATACAGGATTGTCCTTTCCACAGTTTGTGTTCAGATTCTCCACACAGTACTGTAGGGTTGTTACAAATAAGAAATAAAGTCTAAATATTTCTACATTGAAGAGTACAACTAGTTCGTTCGGTTAGGTCACTGTCTAGTTAACATCATGTAAATACAGAATATTCATACAACAAGAGATCTGCCCATCAAATCAAAGTTCCAGGTTATCAAAACACGGTGCAGTTTAACTCCCTAAAGCGAATTATCGAAATCCGTGATCACTCAACTGCGATAGCTCGTTCATTGTCAACGTTGAATATTTATTAGTTCAGCAAAAATACCCTACTTTATCGCATTAAGAGATGACTTGCAAATTTATAATGGACTTTAAAAGCCCCCACAGTTAATTCACTCAAGGTATTCCGTTAAACGTTTATGGGCGCTGTAGGTGGCTTGAGAGAACAATCAGCGAGGATTGACTTCGTTCACGCGTGTTTACGTATGGTAACTGCTAACGGGTCTCTGTTTACACAGGACTGTTTTCAAACTGTAACAAAGTAACAGTATCACATGAGAAATTACCAGTTACTGCCTACACGTATTACACGAAGTATAGGACAGAACGACGTACAAGTGCTTTAAAGCTTAAAGTACAAGAACCAGCGAGTGGCTGGCCACCCATAATAGTCGTTGCAATAGTCAACGGATAATTTCGACCTACAAAAGAGTACTATTTGATCAGTGTATTTATGGATATGAGTTCCATTGTTCAGAACAGATGATCAATTAATCATTTCCTATGTAGAGCCGTGGATGAAAGTACCATAATCGAAAACAAACACGAGTACGTAAATTTGGCGTGACGAGACGTACTAAGCGATATGGTAACTACAGACCATTATGCTCGTTAATTAGAGAACAGATTCAGAGCGATAATGACCTGCTTCAGTTTGATTTCCTTTCAAAGTAAATAGTGATTAAGGGCTTTACTGGATGTACCCGGTTAAATTACTAACACCAAACACAGATGAATTGTTGAGAGTAGATATTAAACAAGGAATAATGTGGACTTCTTTTGTTTATGATGTTGTTCAATAAACAGGTGTCAACTGTTAAATACGGTTCTAGGTTCATTTACATTTATTTTGCTGACGCTAGGATATTGTATTGATAGTTAGGTATTTTTTCGTGTTGGTGAATATATTTCTGTTTGAAAGCACGGGGCAAATGCACGAGATACCGTTTGGCTTGTAGACATATATCAACTATCCATCCGAAAATTGTAGAGTAAACGGTTGTGTTGTGCCTGAAGTTGTATGGGTGAATATACGTAGCAAAAGTACGTTATTTCTCGACGGATGTCAATGACCTGATGCTAGTTCTGTTTGAAGAGTAGGCTTTTTCGGGGCAGCTGACCATATAATTATTTCATTTAAATAATTATCCTTTTCGTCGATTACACTTATCACAAGCGCCTTAGATAATCGCTAGAATCTCTCTGACTACGGACTTTGCAGTGAAGGTGGATGTATCCAATGCTTTTAGCAAGACAAACCGTCTTGAATTGATCTTTAGTAACCCATGCTTTTCGTAAGAGGCGACTAACGGGATCGGGTGGTCAGACTCTCTGACTTGTTTACACATGTCATCGTATCCCAACTGCGTAGATCGATCCTCATGCTGTTGATCTGGATTGTCTGGTCGAGATTCGATTAATTACAGACCGCCGCCATATAGCTGGAATATTGATGAGAGCGGAGTAGAACTAAATTCACTCACTCACTTTTAACAAGACCGGACTACGCATGTGAATAGTTTGAGTGTGAGAATGAGGATGAAGGCGAGGGCGAACATGTGAATGGGAAAGGGCGAGATAAGTGGTACTGTGAGGATGAGGATGAAGATGAGGATGAAGTTAAAGATGGGACGTACCTCATGTTTGAGCAGCATGAAGAAGGCGAGGCCGAAGGCGATGATGAGGATGGAGAAGACACAAATGACCTGCAGGAGAGTCTTCAGGATCTCCAGGAACATCACCACGTAGATGCCGAAGAAGTCAAACCTTAAATTGAAATGGTTTCAAAAATCTACTTTTTGTCATTCTTACATTGTATTTCACTTCGGTAACCTGGAGAATACGACAAGAGTAGCATTGTGAAATGTTTAGAGGAGTTGCAACTGTGACACAATACTTGTGCAGTGTCTTGAAATTCTCTGTACAACGTGCTTCAGTATAACAGGCTTTCCATATGGGCCACATGGAATATTTTATTTAATGTCTTTGGGTCAAAACTGAGAAGCTAGTGGACATTCTCCAAATTAGCATTCCCAATATATTCACATTTGCATCTAATACTCAGAGTCAAATGTTATGTGAATGATGCATCACCTATTCAAATGTTTCTTAACATGAGTAAAATACTTTCTACCATTTGGGAATATTTGTAAGAAATGGTTATTAGAGGAAACAAAACTCGTTAAACGTCAGGGAAAGGATTCAACAGTTAGTTGTTGTCGTCCCTCGTGTGAGTGAGTGTCGTTGTAAGCCTTTTTAGCAATATTCAAGCAGCTCCAAAGCTGGGACACTAAATTGTGTATAACATATTGTACCTTTAACCTTGGTAGAAACCGAACTATAACACTTTAACCACTAGACTAGCGGGGCGGTGGGGTAGCCTAATGGTTAAAGCGTTGGCTCGTCACGCCGAAGACCCAGGTTCGAATCCCCAAATGGGCACAATGTGTGAAGCCCATTTCTGGTGTCCCCCGCCGTGATGTTGCTGGAATATTGCTAAAAGCGGCGTAAAACCAAACTCAGTCAGTCAGTCACTAGACTAGCCCAGTACCGAAACCTTGCTGAAAGACGAATCTTGTCAGTAGACGATGGTGCCATTGCTTACCTCTGCAGAAAGACGAGACAGTTGAACCAGGCCAGGAAGACCGCCAGTGCCCCGGCCTCCCACTGCCAGTGGAAGGAGCGATGGAACAGGAAGGGGGCGATAAACAAGAGGGTGGCAATGTACAGGGACCACTCCAGGAAGTTCTGTCTGTCCATGAAGTAACGCCATTTCTGAAGCACCAGATACATCATCAGGAACTACATGGAACATTATTTACTTCGATATCGTAATTTGAATTTTGAAGTATTCGGCTTTACTGTGTTGGTTCTTTAGTTTTTATTCACCCAGCTGATAAACCGGTTTTCGTGGTTTGGATGAAGGGTTGTAATAATTGGTTAAGAGATCAGGAAACTTTGAATTTGGTCCTGTTAGTTAGAGTATAAAGGCTGAGAAGGCGACAAGAGTAACGGGGTCCCGGGAAAGTGTTCTTGATTAGCTCTAGATTTTGCTATATGGTCGTTACGTTGATTCAAATGGTGACTAGGATTAAGTTGCATATGATTAAGGTGTTGATTTGTGTTGTTGCCTCAGGATTGAGGCTGTGAATGCATTTCATTTTCGCTGCATGACACTCCGTATAGGGTTCTGTCCTTCCAAAGGATTGTGGTGTCTCAGAAATGCATGGGTGTTGTCCGGGAATGAAACTCCCAAACATTTCAGCCAGACCACAGGGCTGGTTAGATGTAATGCTTGCCAGCCCTGGCCAAAACGTACCTGCCCGCAAATATGTTAGGTTTGACAAGCGACGTAGTATATCATCAAATTGGAATTCATCATTTATTTTTACGAGTGAATTAATAATGATTTATTATCCTGAAATATGATGAATAACTACATATACATGTCTAACTTTTAATCCGACCGTGGGGCAGGGGAATTTGAGAATCTGTCAGTCCGTGTTGAAAACTGCCCGTCCCGGGTGGTCGGGCAGGCAGGTATTTCGAACGCTGGTGTTGTAAAGGAGTAGGATGGGACGGGTGATCATTTAAATACTGAATCCTAGTGCATGATTTGAATCATTGTACGACGTCATGCATACACTGAGAGACAATTCTTACCTGGGTTACCATCTGGAATACCTCCTTTATCATATTGATCACAGCGTATATTCCTATCAACCACAGTACCACTGCGTACATTGGTTTGAACTGTTAGGAAAACAAACAAAAGATGCAGAATATAAATCTGTAGGCATAATAACACTAAGATAAATCGCGGGTAGTCTTCGAGGTATAATAAATGTGCTGAATAACATCGTTTATATTCTTTGCAGCGGCAAATATGCATTTCCTTTCAAGATACACAGAATTGCAAAATAATATTGAAGTTTACTTAAAGCAATCCTGCTTGGACGTAATCGAAGGGTCGTAGTTGTGTTTTCATAAATACAGTATGCTGCGGTTAAAATGGACTCGGGACGCTAAGGTGTCGATCGTTTTAGCTTGATATAACCATAGTGGAGACAGTTAGTTTTATCAGACAGTTCATTACAAACGTATTCGTTAAAGGTAAATGTACTGTATTAACAATACTGGTGTATATCTACATCCAACCTGTTCATTGAACTGATGCCTTGCTTGTGCCACTACTCGCACAGGTCAGTTACACTCGACATTAACCACCTCCTTATAGATTTCGCAAATTATCACTAAGTAAGTAAGTTTAGTTTTACGCTGCTTTTAGCAATATTCCAGCAATATCACGGCATAATGGGCATCACACATTGTACTCATGCGGGGAATCGAACTCGGGCCTTCGGCATGACGAGCAAACGCTTTAATCACTAGGCTACCCCACCGCTCCGTATCACTGAGAGTTTACTACTGACAGAGTTAAATATCACTGTTGTGACACAATAACCACGTACCCGGTAGCCGCCTTTGCTGTTCCCTTTCAGCATCTCCATCGTGTTGTTGTCAATGAGGCCGGCGTCGTGATGCTGAAGTGAGTCATGGTTGACTATGAAGGTTGTTAGTAGGGCCAGATAGGCGATATAGATAAACAGGTAGGCAGAGTATATCCACTTCCCATAATAGTTCCTGTAAACGTATAAAAGAAGTATGTATATTTTTTCGAATCCCGGTTAATACGATTACTTTTCTAGTTTTGTCAGCACCCACATGCTTGCTCAGCACCACCCACATCATTACGCTGTCGACCCGTGACATAACTGGACTAGTGCTCAAAGCAGCACTAAACACATCATTTGGTGTGAGTTTGATGAGAAATGTTGGTGTTGAATGAATATATCTATTCCAGCAATTTGATGGTGAGGATGAATAAACCACGAATCATTGACGTGGGAAACGCAAATGTTATCTGAGTTATAACTTGTAAATACTTGAACATCAATATATTCTGTGCAGTTGTTATTTACCATTTCATCTGCAGGAAGTTGACACAGACTGAGTGCGACAGACAATCAACCCGTCCGTTCCTCACCATCGCCTGAAACAGTAGTAAAAGGTACATGTAGATTATTCTGTGGACTGTACAGGTGTTCTATCTGGGTGTCTAGGGATCGGCGTGAAAGGCATTACCTCAGTGTATTCAGAAAGCGTTCTCCCATGATGTCAAGAAACTATCATGATGTGTCCTACCCGAATCAGAAATATGCTACCAAATGTCTTCAAACTGAAAGGGCCCTAATGGGATGTCTTCAAACAGAAAGGGTGCTACTCTGGTGTCTTCAAACAGAAACAGTCATACCCGGATTTCTTTAAACTGAAAGGTGCTAACCGGAAGAATTCAGCAGAAACATTGGTCCTAGGTTGTCTTTAAACAGTAGGGGTGCACCCAAAGTTCAATGAAAGATTCACATTCAAGAGTCTTTGCAGGTGCCTTATTAACTGTTTTAACACTAAGATTTATAAGGAGTTTACAATTTTGGTACGTAAAGTGAACGCCTTTTTTCATGATTACAGTCATTTAATGATATTCGTAATTATACAGGGTACAGGATTGAAGTGACTGGGGTATGATCCGAGTAGCCCTCACTTACGTTAAGTTGTGGCATAGGCTCAAACTCCTCTCCCATCTTCTTCTTCAGCAACATGAAGCTGGCCGAACAACGCAGGTACTTGAAGTTGTAGTCTATCTGGAATAATCGAAGTAGAATTGTTTATGTATCGTCCGGGTCTGTTCTAAATAATCACGCTGAGGTTCAACAGAACAGTCGAGAACAGCTGCACGATTCCCTATGCGGAGGTGGGCAATATTCGCTCATCCCTACATATTTTAGCTCCGAGATTAAAGTACACGATAGCTGCAGGGGGAGTCGCTATATTGCCATGACAAAATATAGTCCCTTGTTTGAAGCATTGTTTATGGAGTCATCTTGATATTTCGTTTATCGAATCTTTGTAGGTATCTACATGTGCACCTACATAATAATCTTTGCTTCGTTTGTCGTGGTTGGACGTAGTCTGACACCTATCTAGCACGGCCTGAAACAATAAGGACAGAAGATTATGCTTTTTATAATGTTTTTACTTAGATGCAAAAGAATGTTGAATAAATTGCACTGAAAATAGCAACAGGATTACCATTACAACTTCTTTCAGTATTTGTCAGGACCCGTGAAGATCCGGGTTAGAACTGATCTTCAGTAACCAATGCTTGTCGTAAGAGGCTACTAACGGGATCGGATGGTCAGGCTCGCTGACTTGGTTGACACGTGTCATCGTATCCCAACTGCGCAGATCAGTGCTCATGATGTTGATTACTGGATTGTCTGGTCCAGACTCGGTTATTTAAATACCGTCTCCATATACCTGGAATATTGCTGAGAGCGGCGTAAACCTAAACGCACTCAGTAAATGTCGGACTAAAAAGTTATATCTTATGCTCTGGCTGTACCTACCATGCAGACCTCCGGCATTTGCTGGATGAGCCCAATCATTGGGCCGCAGAACACGTTGGAACAAATGTCCATTGCGTCTTCCCATCTGTAGAGAGTAGAATAATAATACAAGACACATTCGGAAGTGTGATACATATACAGACGTTTAAGCCAATACATGTTCTGGGCCCCGTTCCTCAAAGCGATCGTAACCCTAAGATGATCGTAACTCCCATACTTTAACATAGACTTACGACAGTCGTAGCGCTACGATCGCTTTGAGGAACAGGGCCCTGATTTTGGGTAAGTAAGATACGGGTAAGATTGGTCTTCAGCAAAACATTTGCGTTGATCGATTCTTATGATATCGATCACTGGAGTGTCTGGTTGAGACTCAAGGTTTTACATAGCTCCGTTTTGTAGTGGAATAATGCTTAGAATTGAGCAATTAGAAACAAACAAATTTACAAACATTGCAAATAACAAACAAACCTGTCATGACCAACAATGCCAATTGCAACTTCGGATTTTCCTTGTTCAATGGCGTGGTCAAAGAATGACCTTCCATTGGTGTTTTTGCTGAACTCTGCTCCCATGGTCATCAGAAGGGTCACCGCGTTCGTGTTGCCGTTCAGAGCTGCCACGTGCAAGGCCGTGTCCTGTCAGATAGACAGTATAACTTCCTTAACTCACATTCATTGGTTATCTAGTGACATGTGGACTCAGCACAGTTTTGTTACCTATGGGTTATGGATGGACAACTATGATCTTCTCTGAGAGCCTGCTGTCTCCACTAGTACACAGATTTAACTACCGAAACCAAATTTGTCTCAACAGTAACTGACGCAATCTTTAACTTAATCTCATTTCTGAGATGCATTCAAATGTATACTTTGATCGTTCAAAGAAATGTGTTTGGTTTGCCATGATCATATTCCTCAGGAAGTATCATGTGTGCCTACAATGGCGACATTCCTTTAGGCTAGGATCACAACTGAGCTAGTGAGTTTGGTTCAACCCAAGTTTGAACAGTATTTCAGTTCCAAAAAAGATCGGCTTGTGGTGGTAGTAAAACCTATTGCAGACTTTACACTGTTACCATTTTGTAGCATGATGCCGACAAACCTTAAATATGCCACACTGGGGTTCGATCCCACGATCATAGGTTTCTGGCGAATTATTGCGCCTTTGACATCAGAGCCACTGGTTCCTCCATAAGTTCAAATAGACCTTACAAAAACTTGACGTGACGTTGAATTGACGTCCACACTTACTCCGCGTACGTTGGTGACGTCGAGCAGGTTGGCGTGCACACCCAGTAGTAGCCTCATGCACTGTGTGTAGCCGTTTGACGACGCTAGGTGGAGTGGCGTGTTGCTATCCCTGTCTCTGAAACATTGGGTGATAATGTGAGAAATATTTAACGGTATAGATTTATCACAGAAGCTGACATCGTTACTCACAGGTTTCGCCCAGAGGGGGACACGTCGTCGATTCAGGCATGAGTGAATACATATGCAATCAGAACCATTTATCTAAGGTGTGCAAATTTACTTTCGTGGGCATATATATAACTTCCTGGATAGGGCCTCAGACGTTTAACAGTTTAGTGAAACTCACAAATAAGCAATGTTGATGACAAACATAACCAAAGCCTTGCTTTCGATCTTATGGATTTTTGTCCGTCATTTAGATATAAATTCCCTTTATCATGCGTGTTCCTTGAGGTTTTAAATGACTTAATCATATTTTCCCTTAATCTAGGGTCCTAAAACTTCCAGCTTACATATATCACAATTCCCCATATCGTTCGTTCCAAATAATTAAAAATATTAATTCTCTTATATCACGCTTATATACTGCCCGTCGCTTACAAAAACCACCGATACATAGATACACATAGTCTCATGCACATACAGACGTTCATAAGCACATATACACTGTCAGAGGCACATTGACTCAAACACATGCCCAAAACAGACACATGCAGACACACAGGCGCAGACACACATGCACTGTGGCACTGTCTTACGGGATAGGATGTAACAGATTAGGGGAGGGTTTCCACGAGGCTTATATTTACCTAGCTGCCACCGCCCCTTTCTGTAGAAGCAGAGTCACCACCTTGACGTTTCCGTTGAGGGCGCCAAGATGGAGGGCGGTACGGCCATCACCGTCAGTCTCGTTGATGATGTTGGGCCCGTTCTCGCTCTCCAACAGTCGCTTACAAGTGTTGAAACGTCCGTATCTGAAAATAGGGTAAACCATATATAATCGATATGTTTGATACTCAGTATGGGAAAGTTATCTACATGTAGTTAAGGGACCATGTATTAAGCATGAACTACACACGTTTGAATGTTTGATGTTTCCCTCTTGATGTATGCCAAACAAACTACACAGGTGATTTCATTTGGATGGATTAAATTCATAATAAGTGAATGGGGTGTAATGGAAGTACACCACGACGCTTTGCAGATGTCATGGTAACCGATGACCTAAACAATAAAATACATGACTACTTTCTCTGCCACTGAACCTGGGTAGACATGAATATCACACTGGTTAATGCTGTTTGTAAAATGAAAAATGAAAAAGATGGAATAATGATGTTGGATGATAGATATGAATCTTATCCGAGTGTCTTTCGATATCAGATACATCAATACTTATTGATGAAAAGATTCGGACAGATTTTCTATTTTAATGTAAGCAGTCTCTCATAAGGACAGAAGCTTACCTTGCAGCGAAATGGAAAGGAGATTGTTTCATGTTATTCTTGGGACTGATGACGGCTCCCATCTTCAGGAGGTCGTCTATGGCCAACAGGTGCCCCTCCTTGGACGCATAGTGAAGAGGTGTGCATCCAAAGTCATCCTTCTCGTTTAGGTAATGCTGTATACCCTGTGGAATAACCATTTAGTACCAGTATATATATCGACACCATTAACCATAGTAACGGTCATCTTATTTTGGATCTGGTTAAGATTCCATGATAAACACAGCCCCCTACCTGCAAAATACTGCAACCGAACTCTTTCAGCTTGCCACCGAATTTGACAGCAAGATGCATGAAGTTCCTGTTGTTGTGATCTTTGGCCTTGATGTCTGCTTTGTTGCTTAGGAGGCACGTGACTGTCTCAAAGCCTCCTTTTGAAGCAGCCAATAGAAGAGGAGTTCTTTCTTGGATGTCCTTTGCATCCACATCAGCGCCCTGAGCGATTAAATAATAACACGTCTTTCATAATAGCAATATCCATACAGAAATACAAATCTTGTCAAAGACGTTTGCATAATAGATCCAATGATAAATGACTTCTCTTCTCACACAGGTTTATTTGATTTTGTTAGAAGTTCTTGAAAGGCACGTTTTATGGGTAACAACTTTTTTCATTTTTGATTACGCTGTGAATGATGAAGGAGGTGAGGTGATGTGAAATTTGGTTTAACGTCGTGCTTGAGAATATTTCGCTCATATGACGACGTGCATGCGTGTGTATGTGTATGTGCGGCTGCTTGTACTAGCCCAGACTTAAGCTGGTTTAATAGTGCTAGCCCAATGAGATACCATGCCGCAGTGAAGCATGAATACCCCACTCAGACACATTATACTGACTCCGAGCCGACCAGTCCTTGTTGTACCCATTAATGCCGAGCGCCAGACAGGGACCAACAAGTACCATATTTTAACGTCTTTTGGTATGACGCGGTCGGGGATCGAACCCGCGACCTTCCGTTCTCCGGGCGGACGCTCTAACCACTACACCACGGAGGCGGTGAATGATGAAGGAGCAAGAATTGGTTATTCATAGTGTTATCCATTTGTTTATCATGCTATACATTTCCGACACTTTGAATGATAGACAAATCTTTGAAGTAGTTCACTCACCTTCTCAATGAGGAATTCCACGACCGGTACATGGTTGAAGATGGCTGCCCTGTGTAATGGCGTCATGTTCTGGACGTCGGTGGTGAAGATGGCGGAGAGGAAGTTGTCTGTCTGCATGTCATGCATCGTACGAATCATCTCCAGGTTCCCCTGGGCGCACGCAAAGTGAAGGGGGGTCGACTTGTCATCCTTGAGATGAAATTAAACAAATTGAATTTAACACTTGAATGTGGCCGAAACTTTGCATCGACATTGGCAGCTATGTCTTTGTTGAATATTGCGGCGTCAAGCTACATTCATCCACACACAATATCTGGTATTAAAATTATGAGAATATTACAATATTTCTGTAAACTTAAAATGATATGGTAAGTAGTTGTAAATTCATAATGGAAATTATTATATATACGTCCGATTTAAAGGAAATGATCTCGATTCCCTGAATTACCTTAACACAGAATCAAATGAAAAATGTCATATTGTCTTCATGCCCGTATACAGTACCTGTTGAGCGTTGACAGGCGCTCCTGCTTTAAGACAGACCTCAACGACCTTGACAGCAGATAAAAGGTTCAATGTATTAACAAGCATATCTATTACATTACTGTACACATTCAACAATTGCTTTGCCGGAAAAGCGTATTTGCATATTGTAACACAAGAAGCATATGTCACGAGGGTACATGTTACGATACAAGCAAAATCAAATAGTCCGTATTCCAGCATACTACATCTCATCTAAATGGGTGTGTATTTACACCGCTCTAAACATCATTTCAGCAAATTTCACGATAGAGACACAAGAATAAGGGTTCACTGTCAGAATGTGAGGAATCGAACCCGATCGTTTACGTGATGATCAAACGCTTTAACCACTAGGCTACACATCCACTACGTATAGTTTATAAAACAAATGAAAACATATTATATAGTCCTGTGTAATTCATATATTTTAGCAATATTTATCACAATATAAATCTGCTACTGATTGCCATACAATAACACGTCAACATCCTGGAATGAATGAATATATATGGCCTACAATATGGATCGGTCATACTGAGTAAGGAACTTAACTGAGAATGTGTCTTCACTGTGTGTCAGTTTGGCCAAGAATTAAACAGTGAAACCTCTTACCTTGAGATCACCGCCATGGACAGCAGAGTGAAGCGGCATGTTGTTTTCCATGTCCTTAAAGGACAGTACGTCCTCTCTTTTGTAACCATTCTTTATTCCTAGGGTGAGGACATTGAGTTTCAATATAATAAAAAACGTAAAACTACCAGGGACCTTACAGGCCAGATGTTACAGGCATAGTTTCACTTCATTAACAGCAGGTACTTTTGTTACTACAATGTTGATACGCTTCGAAGAATTTATTTTTCAAGAATTGCTGGAAAACCTCAACTGTCATTATGTGTTCATACCTTCATACATACAAGGATATTTCTACATTAAACTTCGTTTAGGAATATATTCTTTTCTTTGTCATATGATGTTTAAATTAGACCAATTTAAATAAAGAACAACAAATTCGAATTTGCAGTCGTACTTTTGAAGATCAGGGTGCAGCTGTAGAAAACGATCTTAGCGGTAAGGTGATACTAATCCCCATACCTTTACACGGACTGACATTAGTTACGGTTGCATTATACAACGGTAGCCTGGCGGTGCCAGTGGCGCAATAGGTCCATGCATCGCCCTTCGGGGGCTCACATTATTAATACATTGTTATACCCGAACACATCAATTCCACGAGAGTAGAGAGAGTAGCATCCAGAGATTCAGACTCGGTGAACTGATGCACTGCAGCTACTCACCTGCCTGGATGAGGACCTCCAGGGTTTCAGCGGACGCAGACTTTGCTGCCAAGTGGATGGGGTAGAAACCAAAGTTGCATTTCATGCACACCTTAGCGTTGTAATCCAGCTGAAGGAGAAAGTCCTAACATTTACACTTCCGACAAAATACCGGAACTAATGATTTGAATGTGGCTATCCTTGATGTGCCTGTTTATAATACCCTGGCGTTCTATTCCAGCTGAAGGAGAAAGTGCGAACATATACACAACCGACAAAATAAGGTAACTATTGATATGAATGTGGCTATTCCTGATGTGTACATGTATAACACCCTGGAGTGCCGTCTGAACACAACATCTCATCACGATGAAATTTCACATCTTGCATGAGTAGCATTAAGCGAAAAGAAGCAAAAGTGAGTGAGAATAAAATGAGAACTTGCAATCAATAATGCAACTGAACTAATCGCTCACTTAAAATGCCTCTGGAATATTGTCTCAATAAACCGACAAAAGGCAAAGTCTAAGTATGTCATGTTGGGCGAATCAAAATGTGTCGTTTTTCGACTGTGGAATAGTACTGTCAAAAGGGTAGGGATGCAAAAAGACTTTGGTTTGGAAGACCTGAAAACAACTCATACACAACACCTTCTCATGACATTAATTACGCAACGTACATATAATTAAAATGTCTTCATTTTATTAACGGAAACTCTGTACATTACCGTTAAGGCGAATGTCAACACTTGCCATTAAACACGACGTTATGCAGCTCGAATAAAATCAAGGCGTCCTGTGGACACACACAGGCAAATATATGGCTATGTTTGTCTAATAATCTTAACTACGACGTTTAACCCCATTTCACCTTATCTCACACAAACGAACACCATTCTGTTTCTTGCCTTATATGTGGCATAGTAATAATACAAGAATATATTCAACACACGACATGGTTATTTGATACGTATAAGTCTTATACTGACCAGCAATCTGGCGCAGGCGTCTTGGTTCTTGAGGGCACATAAGTGAAGAGCTGTGACACCGTCTTCACCTCTTTGGTTCACGTTCAGGACGTCGTGTTTTAGCAACGCCTGTGGAGGCAATGTCAGTGTTCATTCCATACATTAAAACAAACACAATAGCACACAGTCCGTGGCTTATTTCCTCAGTTTAACAGGACGGCTTCAAAATCATTTTGAGCTTTCGGAGGCATATTTTGCGAAAAAAAACTGTTGAACTTAACGTTACGTTCATAAAGTAATGATAAAAACTGAAAAATGCGTGTGGGTTCATGAAAGTTTCATATTTTGCTAAGTCTTCATGAATGGAACTCACTTTCCTGAACCTTGTGATTACTTTAGATGGTGGTCATGTGCAAGTTGTATACCGTTTTAGGAGTTGCATTCAAGATGATCTGACGTCACGCTACTAGAAAAAGGTCCTCATCAACCAATGAAACAGTGATGCTGGGATAATGGTCTCATATATCTGCCGCAGCAGCCAGTGGACTCACCTCCAGCGACTTGTAGAGTCCTCCATCTGCCGCTACATGCATCGGAGGCATAGACTTGCTGTTCATGATGGTGGTGTCGGCTCCAGCATCCACCAGGAAGTCAATACTTTCCACCTGCTCAATCTCCACGGCGAGATGTAGGGCTGTGTTGCCGGAGTTGTCCTTAATGTTGAGGTCTGAAGAATATAGTCGTTGTTTTGTTTACCATTAATGGTCATGACAAAATGTCAACTGTTTATATGTTCCAGTGAGTGTGTAAGATGACTGAAATTATGTTTGTTGGTTGGTTGGTTGATTAACGCGGCACTCAGCAATATTTCAACTACATGTCTGTAAATACTCGAGTCTGGACCAAACAATCCATGATGACCTTCAATCTACACAATTGGGATACGATGACATGTGTCAACCAAGTCAGCGAGCCTGACCACCCGATGACGTTAGTCGCCTCTTACGACAGACTTGGTTGCTGATCACTAATTCTAACCCGGGTCTAAAATTGACACTAAAATTGAGACAAGGTCAAATCTAAAATAGCTTTAAAAATTTGGCTGTTTATTTTCTTTGATTCTAGACCAGGGCGATGTTATTAAGCCCGTTTTATAATCATATAATGTTTGGTCAATTTTGTCAAATGAATGGACAGGCTTTCAGCCAAATTGTAGAATGTTTGAAATACTTAGGCGTTAAGTAAGCTACCCCTGCAATGGGTGTATTCCACACGGTGAATCTAACATACATAACGCTATTTTAAGATATGATGAGTAAGTGAGTTTTGTTTTACGCCACTTTTAGCAATATTCCAGCAATTCCACGGCATGGAACGCAAGAAATGCACTTCAAACATTTTACCTATGTAGGGAATCGAACCCGGGTTTTCGGCGTGACGAGCAATGCTTTAACCACTAGACTACCCCACCGCCCCGACGAGTGCTTTAACGTCGATTGACGTGTTTAGTCATATCATTACTTATCAACAAACTTTGGGACGAATGCCTGAATAGATACAGGTCTTCGACACAGTGAACGAATCTAGGTTTGTGCTAATGAACCTAAAAACATCATCAGGAATAACCGAGATTCGAACACATGATCACAAGTTTCTTGCACGCCAAAGCAAATTGTGTGGCCTTTACAGTAATGACCTAATAAGTGTAATGAAGATATGCCCTCGTATCAAGCATGTTGTATTAAGATATTTTGCAGTCCGACATTGCTGTCCTCCGTGTTTATCTGATAGATATATCAACGTGGATGATTACGGTAAGTAGAATCTAAATCACATTATTTCCAGACAACGACACAGTGCGACTGCAGTGCCACTCATTAAACGGTTTTATATCACGTACATACATCCATAACAGTAAACTATCAGCTGCGATCAGTGTCAACCATGTACATCAGAATGTAATCTTACCTCCTCCATGTTTCTTTATGAAGTCTAGTATCTGTATGCGACCTTTGATCGCCGCCTGGTGGATGGGGGCTCTCCCTTTGGAGTCCTGTACACTGAGTCTAGATGAGTCTAGATTGTAGATTCGTTCAAACTCCTTGATGTTACCGCTACTGGCAACCTGAAACAGATATTGACAACTGAGTCACAATCCTCCTTTTAATAATAATAATAAATAATAATGTGGGTATTTATATAGCGCTACATCCAGGTACTAATACCCGCTCATGTAGCTACAATACTGTAGGAGAAAAGAAAATAGGTAAAACTATTTACAGAGAGACAATTGAACATAGAAAGTCTAGTAATGGGCAAGACGAAAAAAGTGGGTTTTTTAGAGACGATTTAAATGTGTCCAAAGATTCAGCATTCTTGATGTGAGTGGGCAAGTTGTTCCAGAGACTGGCGGCTGCGTGTTGGAATGATCTTTTCCCATAGGGTGAGAGTCGAACTTTAGGAATGACAAGTAGCTGGTGATTTTGGGATCGTAATGGTCGGGTTGGAATGTACTGACACAGAAGACTGGAGAGGTATTCAGGTGTTTGTCCATGTAGAGCTTTGAAAGTGATATATAGAATCTTGAAGTTAATCCGGAATTTGACAGGCAACCAGTGTAGAGACATCAGAGAAGGTGTGATGAGAAGAATAACTTTGGATTTTTCAAAAGAATTTCATCCTGAGTATATACTCATGAAAACAGCATAATGAATTTTGTAAATATTTTTTGACCGAGACTGGACACATTTCTGAGAGTTTCTGCACAAATGGGTTTCCAGAACTAAACCTGGGCGTGTTATAGGTAGGTGATAATCAACCCGATCCTGGTTAATGAGGTTTCATATCAAGCACTTAGCATTGTTCACTTTTCGACGTGTTATTAATAATTATGTGTGTGTTATTTTGCATGTGTGTATGTGACAATACTAAGTACATTTCAAATGTAATGAAACACATATGGTTTGGTGCATACCAATACACACAACGATACCATGTCGCTGCATCATTTAGTATGGAGCGTCTATTCTCATATGCAGATGTACATACACTTCTGGGATAGATGTATTATATATGATAACAAAAGGTTAAACTGAATCATATTGGAACAATAGTATTATGCACTGAAGATACAAGACGGTATCTTCATTATTGTAGCATACACATAGTAATGAGTAATGAAAAATTCATACCTTATTTCAATATATCAGGTCGGAAAATGAGACATGAATGTTTAACCATCTTCCCACCTTCATCTTTCATCATAACGTACCAGGTCTAAATCGTTTTAAATATTTTGATGATGTCTTTCATATCCCAAAATTAAGACTTTGTTCAGGTTCGTAAATAACTTCTGAATTCAAGTAAAAAGCTTTCATAAGACATCCTCCAGCATCTGTGGCAAAATGTAATTCTATTTGTACCATATGTGTATATTTTCATGTGAACAAATCACACGGCAGCTTGCATATGTTCGTGATGGGCGCCACTAGTGGAACACGATACGCCCGCCATTGCCAAACGCGTATAATTACTGTTTTATACAGAACAATAAACACAAGCTTATGCTGTTTACAGTGGACCCTGTGTTTAGCAAGGATTTCTTATGAATATATAGAAAGGCTTTTGTTGGTTTTATTCATAGATCCAATATCTTGAACTTCTCTGTAAGTCCGAATGAAAACAAAAAAACAACACATTGCTACTTTCTCAAATGCTCTTATGACATCCGCACAAGTCCAAAACAAAAGCAATATCTGACGTTTTTACAGAATGTATATTAAATGGATATTCCACATTCAACATAAGCTATAGGATTTGGTGTCCGGAAAGTACCATATACAAATAAGTCATGCCACCTCTCTGCTGATACTCCAATAATATGGATTAAAAAACAAGTGGACTAAGTATATAATCCTGACTAAAACTAAAATGAAACCAGGGGCATGGGGTAGCCTAATGATTAAAACGTCCGCTCGTGACGCTAAAGACCCGGGTTCGATTCCCCACATGGGTTCACTGGTGTCCCCCGCCGTGATATTGCTGGACTGACTGACTGACTGAGTGTGGTTTTACGCCGTTTTTAGCAATATTCCAGCAATATCACCGCGGGGGACACCAGAAATGGGTTTCACAAATTGTAGCCATGTGGGGAATCGAACCCGGGCCTTCGGCGTGACGAGCGAACGCTTTAACCACTAGGCTACCCCACCGCCCGATATTGCTGGAATATTGCTAAAAGCGGCGTAAACCATACTCACTCACTCCCCCCAAAATGAAAACCAGGAGTAGTGTAAGGATACAGCGTCTTACACTGACATTAGAGACCGATAACAAACACTGCTATTATTCCCCATTTTATAAATATTAGAATCTATGGTAAAAAATGTCACATGATATCTCCGTTCTTATAAACAGAAATTTCTGTGTTATTCTTTCAAAATGCATACATGATCTGTGGTAGAGTATTCTCCTCCGAAGACAAAATGTTGTTTTATATCGCAAATTTGCCCATTGAAGAATTCAGGTACAATTCTAGTGTATATGGTGATATTCTCCTGTGGTTGTCGGGTTTTGACCGTCCACCGTGTGACGTTAGGAAATAATTAATGCTTCGGTCCTCGCATCAGGAAAAACACAGCGTGTTAAACATCGCTAATAAAGGCCACGCCAAAGGCTTAGGAACCGTACCATGTCAATAACTCCACGATTTGTTCCTGTCGACGTTTTTCAGATAATGAATAGCCGAATGAAGTGCTCTGTCAGTGATAAATGACTAAAGAATACGACGGTTGACTGATAAGTTCAAAGCCTTACGGAGAAATAATAGCATAGTAATACTATAACTGAAACATTTTGTTGTGGACATTACATGATATCCCAGAGATATGTGCACGTAATCTTGAGTCAACTGTGCGAACCTTTCCGCAATAAAATATACAGGGGGTGGATGTGATCTTTGAAAAATAAACAAACTCGGCCAAGTACGGGAAGATGGTTGTTTGGACTCATATATTATCCATATAATCAATCGTTACAAGAACTAGCTAAGTCATTATCAATCAGCTCTCGTATATCCGTTACAGCTAATTGGTTTTCATGAGAAATATTTTGACAGTCAGTGTTTGGTTTGTTACATCCTGATATCACGTCAATATCGACCATGTTTCTTTCTACAGGAAATACGTCTGATTTCTTTCAAAACTGTTGACGAACCAGTCGCTTCTACTGTCAGTCTTCAACTTTTATAGTTTGAGTTACATGTCTATTCTTGTGTATATGTTTCTCATTAGACAAGACAATGTGTCCATGCAACCACGTGCAGCATTGATCCCACGATCATGGCAAGTGGTACGCATTATTAGTTTCACCTCGGACCGCAACAAATGACATTGTAATAGTGTTGATAACGGTACCACTTCACAATCCATTGTTGCATGTTTGATGTCCACTTCACACAGCTACGGTTCTGAGTAAGGTGTGTAACAACATGTCCGGTACCTGGATCACCTTAAAGGCTGAGGTCAGCTTCAATCAAACATCGCTAAATGTTGCATAAACTGCGCAGATTATATTTGTCGGAACAATCGTGGCGTTGCCCTGCAATTACGGAAATCAGCAGACACAAATAACAACTTGTTGCCCGATGCTATCCTTTTCAGAGAGTTTTCACAGCTTCTTAATGGATCGGATGGTGCCTTGTAGACTTAGTTGATAGCCTGTCGTAGTACGCCGATGATGTAGATCATTGCTCATGATGTTAATCACTGGTTTGTTTGGTCCTCGATCACCCGTGAAGATCCGGTTAGAATATTGATCTTCAGTAACCCATGCTTGTTGTAAGAGGCGATTAACGGGATCGGATGGTCAGACTCGCTGACATGGTTGACACATGTCATAGGTTCCCATTTGCGCAGATCGATGCTCATGCTGTTGATCACTGGATTGTCTGGTCCAGACTCGATTATTTACAGACCGCCGCCATATGGGTGTAATATTGCCGAGTGCGGCGTAAAACTAAACTCACTCACTCACTTGGTTCTCGATTGTTTATCGGTCGTCATATGATGGTATTATTACTAAATAATGCAATCGGCAAGCCATAGCATGATGTTCAGCAATCCATTTACATAGTTATCACCATCATCTTCCCTTTACGCACTAAGGAATCTGTTTCGGTAGAAAATCGAGACTTATTATTATCTGGCTCTGACTTTTCTATCAACGTTATGTGAAAAGTATAAAACCACCTTACAATTAAATAATTATGTTGTTATAATAACGCTGTATATGATACATATAACGGAATGGCATTTGGTCCACAAATATGTATCAGTACAAAAAATACCACAACGATAGAAACCGTGTTGTACTAAGGAACTTCATTGTCCACATATGTTCCAATATACACGTCCGTACAATGTTATCATACCACTATAAGCAAAACGCCCATACAGAACGTTTTTTGTTGGATTCGCACCCTGTTCAGATATAAACATACTACACCTACATGGCACCTTGGTAAGATTACAATTACCTTTAGGGTTAGCACCCTGCTAAGATTTTAAGTAAGAGAAAAACATATGGAACCTAAGTTGGCACCCTGGTAAGGGACACTTATAAGGCACCAATATAAAACACTTCTGGGATTGGTATCCAGGCAATATAAAAGCACCGGCCACCTGCGGAAAAGGCACCATGGTAAAATGAAACATAAGGAAACCACAGATCATACGTGATTGGCTGGTACTATCGTAAGCTTAAAACACATGACAACTTTGTTGGAACCCTGGGCTCCTACAAAACGTACGTGTGACTTTGGAATCCTGTAGAGATAAAAAAAAGATGCAAAATAACATATGCTATAGCTATACACGGAAACTGCTTGTTAGGTAAGTACCCGGGTATGAAAACATATTTTGCACCGCGGACAGAAATTACTGTTGGGATTGGCAAGTCTGGAATCTAGTAAGCATGTCAATACCTGGTATTCTCCTTAGTGATAAACACATACGGGCACCTACGGAAATTACGAGTAGACTCAGCTTCCTGTTAAGATAAACGAATACGGTCACCTATTGACAGTACGTGTAGAGTCAGTACCCTGGTATAATAAACGCATACGGCCACTTGCAGAAAGTACTTGTAGACTCAGTAACCTTGCAAGAAAAACGGAATAAGATCAACTACAGAAATTACGTGAAGAGTCAGTACCAGGGTAAGAAAAACGCATGAGGTCACCTACAGGAATTACGTGTAGAGTCAGTACCAGGGTAAGATAAACGCATGAGGTCACCTACAGGAATTACGTGTAGTGCCAGTACCAGGGTAAGATAAACGCATGAGGTCACCCACAGGAATTACGTGTAGAATGCGCACCCTTGTATTATAATCGCATACGGACACCTACAGAGATTAGGTGTCAAATGTGTATCCTGGCACGATAAACGCATGGTCACCTTTAGAAATACTTGTAGACTCAGTACCCTGGTAAACTAAACGCATACGGTCACGTACAGAAAGTACTTGTAGAGTCAGTACTTTGGTTAGATAAACGCATGAGGTCACCCACAGAAATTGGTTGTAGAGTCAGTACCAGGGTAAGATAAACACATACGGTCACCCACTGAAAGTAATTGTAACGTAGAGGCAGTACCCTGGTACAATAAACGCATACGGCCACTTACAGAAAGTACTTGTAGACTCAGTAACCTTGCAAGAAAAACGGAATAAGATCAACACAGAAATTACGTGTAGAGCCAGTACCAGGGTAAAATAAACGCATACGGTCACCTACAGAAAGTTCGTGTAGAGTCAGTACTTTGGTTAGATAAATGCATGAGGTCACCCACAAATATTAGTTGTAGAGTCAGTACCCGGGTAAGATAAACGCATACGGTCACCTACAGAAATTACTTGTGGGCACAGTACCCTCCTAAGGAATGCGCATAAGTTCTCCTATAGAAATTACTAGCAGAGTACTTACACTCGTAACATAAATGCATACGGTCACCTACAGAAATTGTAGCGCCACTGGTGAAAATATATACCTTGCAGGTCATTCAATTAAATAAACAAACGAAATTATGAGAAAAAGATAGTACACTTACTTCCAATGCCGTGATTGTGGCGAGGGATGTTTGACTCCCGAACTGAGAGCTATTGTCCTTCCCATCGACCACCAGACCATGTCCTGTGGCCATCATATAGCTAGGTCTCCTACACTGACCACACGTCGGTTTGGGGGTAGGTAGGGACTCCAGGGGGTGGGGACTCACATCTGCTAGACGATGTTCTAATCCTAACCATCGTCTCCCAGTTTTCAATAATTCAGCTGTGAACGGC
This sequence comes from Haliotis rubra, assembly GCF_003918875.1. Classification (NCBI taxonomy): domain Eukaryota; kingdom Metazoa; phylum Mollusca; class Gastropoda; order Lepetellida; family Haliotidae; genus Haliotis; species Haliotis rubra. The sequence continues at coordinate 679,706 of NW_025767189.1, forward strand.
ATGCTGTCTAGATCACAATCTGCCTAAAGTTGAAGTCCCAAGGCACACTGCCCTCAGAATGATGCTCTTTAACGTCGTGATACAATTTTATGTTACACTGATAATAAGGCAGTTATTCCGTAGCGATCACGTATCAATCAGAAGTTCCAGAGCTGAGTGATAACTCCGTACAACGAAACGATGTCTGATGATATGTGATCTTACTTTGATCAGTTCCAGCTGAAAGCTTCGATATCCCAAAAAATGTTTACGTCATCCTCCATGGTTCTTCCTCTGGCGCACCCTCCGGTAAAACGATTGTGCCACCAAGCAAACACATTGGTATTGGTTGTATAAGTCATGTGATCAAACGAATAGCTAAATAACGGGAAATCGATACTCAACACCAATCCACTAATACAAATCAATGTTCTAGATCATACGGTGATGAAAACTCGTCGATTAAGGACATACATTGTCGCTATCTACTGACAGGAACGGCACACAATAAATACAACAAAGGTAATACCTAATGTTTGACAAGTTGTTTGGTGTTAGTCTCCGGCAGCGCAAACGCGTGTACTAAATGCACCACTGATTCTGTTAACCCGTACTTGTCCATCGTGATTGCTGGTGTTTATTTCGATTTGGATTATCAACATCTGGCTGGCAGTTTGCTTAATTAATAGACTACTTTCATGAGACATTGGAGGGACGTTATATGGTATTGGGGATAATATATAGATTCTAGAAAACAGAAAATCAATCAGGCAAGCACTTATTGGGTTTCAGTCCGTCGGTACACATTAATTGTTTGGTTACGTGGTCAGTCCATTCCTTGTGTAAACCGCAGTCGGTTTCATCAAATTTGAAAGGTCCAACATACGAGCGTATTCGCCATCTGTTTTAGAGGTAACTAAACAAAACGTACACAAATTTTTATCTCGTACAAACGTTTCCACTGAAAATTAACGGAATAGTTTTAACACTTTACCCGTATGTCTCAGCTAGTCTAGGTGTTTCCTAATGATGAAAATATATACAGTACTAAATAAGCCTCATTCGATTTCAAAAAATATTAAAGGCCTACATACGAGCGTATTTGCCATCCTTATAAGAGGCTACTCAGGCCACGATATAATATAATGTACACAGTTTTTTATCACGTAAAAGGTTTCCACTGAAAACTAACAGAATCGTTTTAACACTTTTACACTTTGCCTCAGCTAGTCTTGGTGTTTCCTAATGAAGAAAATATAGAAAACTAAATAAGCCTCATTCAATTTCACCACCTATTAAAGGCTTACATACGAGCGTATTTGCCATCCTTATAAGAGGCTACTCATGCCACGATAAAATATAATGTACACAGTTTTTTATCACGTAAAAGGTTTCCACTGAAAACTAACAGAATCGTTTTAACACTTTTACACTTTGCCTCAGCTAGTCTTGGTGTTTCCTAATGAAGAAAATATAGAAAACTAAATAAGCCTCATTCAATTTCACCGAATATTAAAGGCTTACATACGAGCGTATTCCCCATCCGTTTTAGAGGCTACTCAGAAAATTAACGGAATAGTTTCAACACCATTAACCGTTTAGGTGTTTCCTAAAGATGAAAGTAAATATAAAACTCAATAAGTACATACATGTATGTCTGATTACCCACAGGCGTTGTAAATGTCTATGTCACTTCATAATGCTACACTTGGAAAAAGCAGTTACATCAGAAATGTACTGAGATATGAGAAAACAGCTCATTATTCACACAGGCTTCAGTGCTTAAAAAAATAAAGGGACTTGAATATTTCATTGGAGCGATATTCTGTTTCAGAAATAATTGGCGCCAGAGCCTCAACACGTAGACAGTCCTGTTAATGATAAAATGCGTACAATACCGTGGCTTTATTAAGATGTCAAAAGAACCCAATAACGTGTTTCACATAAATTATAAGCAGAGTAGTTTCATGATGCTGCCTGTAAACACATTTATAATGAAAAGGATATGTGGTTAAAGCGAAGACTCGAGTTCGATCGCTCACATATGTAAACTTAAGCCAAACCTGGTATTCTCCTTCGTGATATTGATTGCTTCAGTATTGCTCACCCCCTAACGAAAAATAAATGAATACAACGCATACAAACACATCATAAACTGAGAGTGAAGTTTTGGCCTCAAATGCAGACCGGCGTCTTATGAGTGGGGTTACAATAGAATTTCTGAGGACCTTGATAGGATTCGAACAGCGCACCTTGGTATCCGAGATGCCTTGTCCACATGCCCAAAGAGGTTAATCCCCATTAGCAAACTGACAGGATGTTATCTGTGGGTGACTCAACGCTTTAGGTGCAACACAATGTTCTGGTGACAGCAACACGCTCTCAAGTCATAAGAGTGAGTGAGTGAGTTTAGTTTTACGCCGCACTCAGCAATATTCCAGCTATATGGCGGCGGTCTGTAAATAATCGAGTCTGGACCAGACAATCCAGTGATCAACAGCATGATCAAATCATAAGAAGTCATAGAAAGAGTTGTTTGACTCATTAAATTGTTGTTTTATAATTTGTTTATTTATTCTAAGCATTTACACGGGTTTGCATGACAGCGTGTATAAGAGAATAGAGCATGGCAATTTGACCAAACCATATTGAAGTAGTCTGTATTACAATTAATGACATATACTTTGGTAGGTAGGTATACTTTGCTAAATTACAATTTCAGTGAGCTCCTTCTGTATAAACTGGAATGTTGGTGGGTATATATTCTTCCTAAATTTGAAAATCATTCGTTTTGGCAGGACAATTACAAGGGTTAAGGGATTGAAATGGTATTCCACATTTAAATGCACGATCATTTTGAAAAAGAACATTTGTCATAACCCACTCAAATATCGCTTTATCATTTCCTCTCTGTGGTCAAAGTGGTAATGGGTTGCAAGTCGATAGGTAATTGTCATTTGATGTATCCTAGTAGCGGGTGTTATTCTAAAAGCAATTAATAAGCAGATAAAATCACTGGGATGCCGTAACATATCCGATAATGAGATTTTCAAACTGGCTTGCAGATGAAGTCCATGACGTCACAGGTGATGTATAACATCTACCAAACCACAGTCTAGAAAACCACTTGTTCATGCCAAAGGAAATAGAAAGGTAATACCACAGAAGATGTAAAATAGAATTGCAAATGCTTTGTTATATAAACGATGTAAAGCCATGTTTACAGCTCTTGTCGTTTGACATTTGAAACGATTTACTTCATAGCCTACAACAGCTGGTAAGGTGACACTACTTGGGATATCAGATCAATGATGGATTTTAACTTGAAGGTTTATTTACAACTATCGACCAGTTTCTTATCCCTTAAACAACCACTATTTTGGACATGATGATGTCAACACTTGTTTATAGTTCAAGGTGTCACTCTTGTCTCGGTTACAAATGGAGGTTCTGTACTTCACAAGCTTTGACACTCCAGGTACATAATGCGTACCGCGCATTAACCATCATCTACCAGGAGGACCCAGCTGAAACCTCCACACAATGGCTTGTTTTACGGATCTTCCATTGTCTTCAGTTTGATTTGTATTTGATTTGTCAGCGCCATATCCGCACTCTTGGGTAAACGTCGAACCTGAGGTTTTGACATCCAAAAGCCTCCTGACCAAACCTACCCCGAAACTCTGGCACTGAGTTTATCCTCAGCAATATTTCAAGAGTTAAGTTTAACCGCCTTCCCGGCAGCTCTCTGATCATCCTAATTCTAACACCAGGATTCACCGTCAACATTTCACCTTGCACATGTGACATTCTGAACACTAACCACTGTCATATTACTGACTACTCATGACCAGGTTCTCTGTCTACCAATTTCAAATTTTAAATCATTTTATTCTCAAAAAGAACCACCCACGGTGGTACAAGAGAAAGGTTTTCTTTACATAACGATAATTAGTACTTTACAAGAAGTCGGTTATAGCGGTACAAATGATTGGCGACATTAAGACATTTTGGTTGAAAACAATTATGAACCACAACCAAACGACTCTGCCAACCATACATATGTACAAAGAAAACACGCACCACCACACTGATCTTTCTGCAGTAGACAACAACACGTTATAATAATTAAGAAATTTAAACAAGATCAGTTAACTCGATATCTGATATTACATAACGAAAAATACATCGACACAAATACAAAGTTGGTGCTCGTATTACGTTTCGAGTATCATAGCTGTCATTCAGCTGGTAAATGAAAATATGTCGTTCTGGGTACCTGTACTGGACTGGATCCCTCACTCCCACACTGACACACACGCGCACACGCTAACACGTGCTTATTCGCGTAGGACAAAATTTCTAAACGCTTGATGCACTTTTGTCAGGGGCGTAGCTACCATTATAGACGAAGTAAATGTGTGTATTGAGAAATTTTTCATACTTTATGGATAACAGGTTCTGTATTATATCATGATCGGTATAGATTCTTGACAAGTATCGTACTTTCCTTATTATATATCAACTCAAAATTAAGTATCGTACTTTCCTTATTATATATCAACTCAAAATATGTCCAGAGAGAGAGAGAGAGAGAGAGAGAGAGAGAGAGAGAGAGAGAGAGATTGTTAGATCACGACAAATCAACACATACGTGTGGTACATCTAATAGCATAAGCCACACTCTGCTAAACATCGCTAAAATTCTGTATCAGATTAAATTCATCAACATTAAGTAGGATTTTAAATTGCCCATTTTTTAATCACTATTAAAATGGGATGTGATGATATTTGTACAAGTGCATTACTGTGATGAATCTAAAGCGAACATAATGGCCCCTTGTGTGATGTTAGATTTATTTAACTAGAAACATATTAGCGCCGTGCGTGGAAACACATCACAATGATAGCATGCTACAGCCACGCCCTGTTCAATCCACCGAGACTACTTTGTTCGTTTCATTTTTCATTACGTTGTTTACATAGTTTACCATATGATGTAGAATCGAAACACAATAATAACAAATTGCGAAACAGTTTTTAAGCGGTCACAAAATAATGAAATGAATATTATTGAATACCTTATTTAAGCTTAAAGCAAAATATTCCGACAACAGAAACACCCAAGTGAACCCGAAAACAACGGTTGCATCCATCTGTTCTTTCTTTTATAACATTTATGTGGGCGATCTCAGACACAATGTCTGCGACACAAATTTAATTCATTTAATTCAGTGGAGTATAATACTGAGACCGAGACTGAGACCGAGACTGAGACTTAGATATACAGACTGAGATATATAGACTGAGATGTATAGACTGAGATGTACAGATGTACAACTATGAACCTCGGGGGTGAATGAACGACCCGTAACGGGTCTAATTCTGTAATATCAACACGAACGTTTTGACAGTAATCATTTAGGAGAGCCGTTGTCACTCACACAGAAACGGAATCGTTTTTCACGATTAGGAATGAAAATTTCAATGAACAAAAATGTTAAACAGACACTACCTTTAGAGCGCATTCATCCACATCCATTGAGAAGTGTTTAACCTTACTTCTGCGACCTTGCCACCTCTTGCTAGCCATATAGTAGCACGGTATGAATAATGTTCAGCATAGCAAAGAAACATAAACAGGTTAATGCCTAAACGACTTTGTATAAGCAGGTTTGTCATGAATCATTTGACACCCAGGGGGTTTACATCTCAGGGATATCGCTATCGCATGTTGTGAAATTCCCTCCACATTTGCCCGGAAGTGTAAATCTGAAGCATGAAATTTTGCTTGTCATCATGAAGCCAGATGATTCGAGTAGGGACGCAGTAAGGTTGAGTAATAGTGGGAGTAAATGTCACAGCATTGTAAACTTTAAATAGAACTTGAATGTGGGATTTAAATGAGATTTAAAACTGGAGCGTGTGAGCGGGGCTTGAATAAAATGTCGGGGTTATACGATGAGGGATGACTCGACAAACTGGACGTTCTGGGGGATGAGGCTGACGAAGTTCGGACTGTGTTGTGTCACCCTCTTGACCTATAGGACAGTTACACAGGCGTGTCAATAGTAGATTGGGGAAGTATGTTTCGAAACGCTGTGAGTGGATGGGTTTATTCTCTATACAGAAGGTCAGACCGACCATGGAAGAGGTGAGTGTGCTCACGTTACGCCATACACCCCTCTCTCTAACTACAGTAGTGTCGCCCCGTTCAAGATAACATGGCTGGTCGTGTTGACATGACTAAGGGGCGATATAAACTGGCAAGGACGCCTTGCAGAAGTTTAGTCTGTTTGTGGTGATCATGCGTCGCCCATACAGGGACACAGTTCCTCCAGGTCAATACATATATTTTGCTTCGAGTAATGCTTCACACATCAATGGATACACTACATACAGCCTTACAAGCCTTGCAAGAATACATGTAGGGGATGGCATGTATTTTCGTAGAGTTGTTAGCAATGACTTAACCTATATCCTAAGACATAGAGGAATGCTCATATCCCGTACGACCGTCGAATGTCACAGGCGTCACTAAACCTGGGGGTGACGGGAGGTGGTAGGGGTGACGAACGGGGGTAGATAAACGAAAGGGGTTGGGGGGTAGAAGGAAAGCAATGACGAGATAGAGAAATGTTCATTCAGGGTTTAATGGACGAATGTTATGGAGCATAATTTCACTATTACCTAGGGCTGATGCCTTAGGGGTGGGGTGATGTGGGTTAGGTGATGGGGTGGACGTGGTGGGGGAGGAGAGGAAAGGGGAGGGCTACTGGTAGTGATTACACACCCGATACGAGAGAACCTTCCAGTCATGTCTATATGCCGAGGGGTTATTGACAGGAGATTTGTCGCCGACCCATTCAGAAAGGGCAAACAGCGTGAAATACAAACTATTAACCTATCAACACACAACAACAACGTACAGGATAAAGACTTTCTGATCTTAACTTCATGCTAAGTCACGCATGAAGCAACGGCATACTGTAAAACTACGAGTGAAAAGTATTTTAGCTCGTACTAGCTCCACAGGGGCCATGTCGGCTCTGTTTACCTATACCCATTGAATGTCAACGAAACGTATCTTTCGTCAACATCTTTCATCGGTAGCACGGTCTACCTTGAACAAATACATAAAGTACACTCTACCTTCAACATCCGGAATGGACTCTCATCAACAAGGCAGAAGTCTCTGTCGACTGAAGTGCTCTGGGATATGTTTCGTATCCGGGACAAGGGTATCTTCCCGTTCCATACTCTTTCCTTACCCCGGTCTTTCGTGGGGACGCTAATATAGGAAACACTTCCACGTTGACTAGACTGTGAGTGGACACTGCTCCCGAAAGACTTTTTGCGAAGTGATTTGAGCATGGTGCTCTGTTGATCCTCGTTGACGGATTGATACACTAACGGTGATTAAGCTGAACTGACGCGGGAGGTGTAAACACGGTGCTATACGCCGACGTTTTAACATACGCTTCCGTTGTGTGGGGCAGTGACGACAGCTCCCGAAGGAGAACTACCCAGAACGTTTGTACTGCGTCTAATTGTTACGGTTGTTCAACATGCAGTTGGAGTGTTCTACAACTAATCGTGTGCTGTTGATGACAAGTACTGAGACTGTTAAGCCAGGTCGATCAATCGGAAGTATTTGTTTAGTAATCGTCTACCTGACACACAAATCAGCGGGTCCTGATAAAGAGACCAGTGAGTACAGAATCATGCATTACCCCCATAAATAACCACGGGTTTGGTTACACATAATGCAGGGGACTTTCACTAATGCGGGAAGAGATCAAACGGTTCAGGGTGTTGAATTACGATGGCCACTCACAATCTTATCTTCAGTCCTCACAGATTCTGTCACTGACATTTTGAGGAGCATGCACACGACTGACTATATCCGATGACTTAAAACCATTTAGCATCGAATCTGTTTATATAGTAGTGACAAGTATGTGTATAGTAGAACCTAAGAGAAATTTCTCGAAAGCATGTAAAATGCAAAGGTTACGTTATTTAACCTGGTTAGGGAAATAACAAATTTTCAAATATATAATTATAAAGGGCCAATCCCAATAATAAATACGTAAAATAAACAACGTAATCGAAACTTTTAATAAAACGACCTTACATAATTTCCTTTGATTTTCAAAGCTGCGCCGTTTTCTTTCTTTGTAACAAAAAGAAGGCATATATTTTGCCCTTGTTGACCAATGTCCGGTAGTTCCAGCCTTTAGTAACCGCTGTATAAAATTGTGGAGGGACAACCGAACTCGCTCTCACTATGAAGAATTCATAGCGTCATACAACTCTGGCGCATAAGTATTTTGATTTGGGTTTTAAAGTTCGAGGTTGTTATTTATTGTAAACAGGTGGATAATGTTATAAATTTGACACACAATTTATCAAAATTATGTTCGATGCAATCCTAATTTTTCGTTGTCCCATGTGTTACTGTGTTTTAAGGTGAATAATTGCCTTGCCTTGGTGTGTGTTTGTGACGAGTGCCGCTGGGGTAGAAGGATCCGCTAATCGGTTCGCTAACACTTGGCAGGCATCATCATTATTTTGTAATGATCCATAAACACATGCTTGTGATAATGTAGTCTGAATCATACAATGGACTCTACTTACAACAGGAATTGCTTATGATTCTGGAAATGGCTTTGTGGCTTGTATTTATTCATTCAAAGTGGTCGAAACAAACAGTCAACATTCCATCTAACCTCTCCTATGCATGGCCATGCATAAACCCCAGACACACAAGCACTGCAAATATATCACTGTCAGGAGTATTGTGTTTTGTGTTCAGTAAAGGCTTTATGTCCGATATTTGCATGTGAGAAAAAAAATCTTGAGACTTAAGTTGGTGTTACGGTCGTGGTCATTTTATCTTGCCCAGTGTAATTATTTCAAGCCCCCTTCCAGTGACACCTGACAGATGTGATTGTGGTGTTGTGTACACACTGATAGCGTGACTAACACCGTTATATAGCTGTGATGAAAGCGATTGCAACTATGGTGTGAGATCCATCCAGAAGCCTCTCTATTGTACCAGTCACCACGCGGGGGCATGACTGGCGATAACTGATTCAACCATGTTGACGATGACGTATAATAAGTGAAAAATATATAGATACTCGCATGTGCTATTATTGCCTGCTTTTAAGTAGAACCGTTATAAAAGGCCTCAAGCAATATTATGTTACCTCACGCTTTTAAATAAGTGGTAACGGAAACATAATGATAGAGAAGAACACGAATTGTCATGCTTTTGAGCATAGTTTTTGTTTTTTTGTCTTTGTTTGTGTTGGAACCCATCGAATATCGAACTGGACGACGGCATTGTTGAGCGTGATTCACCCGCGCCTGAGCAGGCAGAGATGAAAACGTTATGCCATTCTTGTGTGTGTGCGTGCGCGCGCACGTGTGTGGTGTGTGTGTGTCTTATATATGTTTGTGTCTGTCTCTAGGAGTATGTATGTTTGTGTCTGTCTCTAGGACTATGTATGTTTGTGTCGGTGTGTGGTCCTGTGCATAGAGCTCAGGTCACAAATCAGTTGAAGTTGAGCAACGTTGGGCGCGGAGAGTCATTGGATGGGTGAACGTGTTTGGCAGCTTACTACTGGGAGTTCCTGTCTGTGTTCTATATGTCTGTCTGTCTCTATTGCTATGTATGTTTGTGCTTGTTCTCCCCCTACCGTAATACTGAATGTAACGTTTGATCTGTGCACTACATCTGCCTGCCTGTCTGGCTCTCTCTAGGACAATGTTTGTGTGGCCGGTTCTCTCCTACCGTAATACTTAATGTGTGTTTCTGTCTGTGCCCCAGTATCTGTCTGTGTACATGACTGTTATGATTATAACGTGTTGATTTCCAGGTTGAAACAATACGTTAACCCAGAAATGTACAGTGAAAAACCAACACCACCCCCAAAAAAAAAAAAAAATAATAATAATTTTTTTTTTTTTTAAATAAAATATAAAAAAATATCAATACCATTAACAGCTCTAGTATAGCATTAACGAGGTTTACAAATCGATAGAAATTACTGCAAAGTAATGACTATGATTGTCATAAATATAAGTGCAGTCACTATGGGAAAGCAATAAAGTCATCGATAATGATATTAACCCAGCAGCAACGGAAGTGGGCCTAGTATGTGTCGCGACTATTGAAATAATTATCGTCGAACACAAGTTGGTTTTGATGTAATGTGACATGATGGAGGCATGTCATTGCCCCCTTATATAGTGTTAGTACCTTCCAGAATGTGCCGTACTATGCCCCATTGTCTGTAGGTGTTCTGGAAGATTCCAGATTCCGGCTGACTCGAAATGCATCTAAATATAGTACCTTCCGCATCACAGTTTACATTCCCGACAACTAATCGCTGTTTAAACAAATCGTTATTGACCTTAACTGAATCTTAACAGAAACAGTGGCATATATTTTCAGTATTTCATGAATGTAGTTTTGGACTGGTTTTGTTTATACCGTACTACCGAATATAACTGTATGTATGTATGATTTTTAAGTGTCTCTTATATCTCACTATCAAAAATATACATGTTCATCCGTCTGTCTATACAGAGTGGTGCTAGTGTTTTAATACGTTAGTAATGAAACTAATTGTTTGACTGCATCTGTCTGTCCATCTGCCTGTGTCTGTCTCTGTCAGTGACTACCTTCAATACATTAATGCTAAATACAAATGACTACACTATTACCGTTTCTGTCTATTACCGACATAGATATAATATATTCAATGCTCTTTGCGCAGTACTCTTAAGACTAATGTAAAAATCTTTATTAAAAAGTTTGTAATTTAATTTTAATCTATTCGATAGGACAATCTGGATCGAAACTAATTACGATACTATTCTCATATTTGTTTGAAGCATCAACAAACGCAAATATTCTTGAAGAACAAGATGAACATACATCTAATAAATAATTAGAACGTACAAACGTTGTCAACAACACCGACTCAGATCCTTTCAGAATGCATCTGTTTTTTCCTGCTTACAATAAAACATTCCGTTACTTTATTCTTGTTATTCACTTCGGTAACTGAAGACGTTCATGCTATTAAACCACTGGTTGGGATGGTCTGTTATTTCATCATTCATCATGAAATGGCACTGTAATGTATTTGCCTGTTGCGTAAAGGAAAATTCGTTCAAGTGCTTTCGTATCATCCCATCGGTATTTAACTGGGTGAGGCTTTTATTCGAAGTGAATATAAATTAAAATGAATAAATATTTACAACAAAGAAGGTGATCCTGGCACAGTCAGGCGAGAAAGGCTCATCATAAAATGAGGGTCCTTGCCCCTTTCAAACGCTGCCCAGACAGGGAATGGGACTTGACACAAGAAATGCTACTTAGTCGAACTCATCAAAACCATTTCGCAGAATGAGGAGACTCCCGATGTCAGTCAAACGCCAGAGAGGTACCAGGAGTTAGACACAAAGTACAATGGAAGTCGGACAATTGGTTACTTGGGATGCAAGCGTGACATTTCGTCAGCGAGGTCGACAATCGTGTCAGTCACATTCGGGTCAAGGGGACAGATAATTCTTGAATGTAAATGACTTCATTGTATTATAATAACCATTATCGTATAGATAAAATAACTAAATGCAGCGAAGAGAGTTTGGTTGATCCCAACACAGTCAGCCTGATTAGGCTTATCATCAGCTAAGGACCCAGGCCAACCTTACACGCAGCCCAGACAGGAAATGGGACTTCTCCTAGGAAACGATGCGTAGTCCAACCCACCAAAACGTTTCGCAGAATGTGAGACCGGCACCCATTAACCAGAGCGTAAGAAGGACAGTGTTCATGGCAACAAGAACCGGCCAATCACATTCGTTTTAAAAGGGACAAGCAAGGTAAAAGGTATTTCAAGGATTGTACCATGAATGGACTTCTGAGTCAAAACCACAGGCATTGTGAAGGCAATAACAATATTGACATCATCATAAATAACAGAAGTATAATAATAATCATATATGCTGTAACAGCTCAGTTGTGACTGATATAGGTTTAATAAAGTTGTTTTGCCGGTGAATCGAACTCGATGGGACCGGCGAGACGTAGATTTGAACACGTGTGAGAACGCTACGTTGTCATGTTCACCACGTGCTCTCCCCCGCACTCAACAAATACCACAGAACATTGACATAATTATTTCATCAATTGAAAGAGGAAAATAACAAGTGGATCAAAGTCTGTGTATGTGCGTCAAGAAAAACAGAAACAATTACACCTATGTAAGTTTTATTGTACTAAACTATCCTTTGAGCATTAAACATAGATTAACCACAATATGATTCAAAAAGTCAGGACAGTCGGATATTAAACTTTGTATACTGTTTGTCTGGACCATGATGATCCAGAAGTTCAAACTTCCGGGCTGTATCACCTCAGAAATCAGAACGATTAAGATTCGGGTTAAACTGAACTCCAGCTACCCATGCTCGTCGTAACGGGATCAGATGGTCAGACTCTCTGACTTGATTGACACATGTCATCATTTCCTAACTGTGTAGATCGATGCTCACAATATTAAGATTCGGGTTAAACTGAACTCCAGCTACCCATGCTCGTCGTAACGGGATCAGATGGTCAAACTCACTGACTTGATTGACACATGTCATCATTTCCTAACTATGTAGATCGATGCTCACAATATTAAGATTCGGGTTAAACTGAACTCCAGCTACCCATGCTCGTCGTAACGGGATCAGATGGTCAAGACTCACTGACTTGATTGACACATGTCATCATTTCCTAACTGTGTAGATCGATGCTCACAATATTAAGATTCGGTTAAACTGAACTCCAGCTACCCATGCTCGTCGTAACGATATCAGATGGTCAGACTCACTGACTTGATTGACACATGTCATCATTTCCTAAATGTGTAGATCGATGCTCACAATATTAAGATTCGGGTTAAACTGAACTCCAGCTACCCATGCTCGTCGTAACGGGATCGGATGGTCAGACTCTCTGACTTGATTGACACATGTCATCATTTCCTAACTGTGTAGATCGATGCTCACAATATTAAGATTCGGGTTAAACTGAACTCCAGCTACCCATGCTCGACGTTACGGGATCAGATGGTCAGACTCACTTGACTGTCATCATTTCCTAAATGACACATGTCATCATTTCCTAACTGTGTAGATCGATGCTCACAATATATATCACTGGGTTGTCTGGTCCAGACTCGATTATTTACAGACGGGCGCCATATAGCTGGAATATTGTTGAGTGCGGCGTTAAACAACAACCAAACATAGCTTGAGAACATGTAATGTGTAAACAGGGCGTTATTCGTGGCTGCCAGTCGTTTGTACAGACGTAACTGATCGATGAGGTTGTAATGGTATCCTGTTATGTAAAGAGTGACAATGTTTTCGAAACATCTGCTATGTGTATCGGAATGGAAGGTTACCCGTTGCATACATCATCTGGCCGTGGATAGGGATACTGGTTGTAACACGTGTAACAACGCGGGGACAAACCACACTTCCTGAAATTATTTCATGATATAGGTGAGGTGGGGGAAAATTGGGTTTTACGTCGTGCTTGAGAAAATTTCGCTCATATGACGACGTGCATGCGTGTGTATGTGTGGGCGATAAAATATCAAGCATAAATTGTGTGGAATGAGTGGTACAATGGAACATCGATGATGATGATGATGATGGTGATGATGATGGAAAACTCAAAGCTGAAATAGTGTGTATCCATTCAAACGTTGGTAAAATCGAACAACATTGTTGTTGATGATGATGATGATGACGACGACGATGACGATACGTGGAATACACATATCTATGATAGGTTTGTTTTTATCCATAAAATAGTTTGTTCACACTAGTTGTTAGCTGAGTATATCAAAACTCTTATACATTAGTATACCCGTGATTTACTTCGATGTGATTGTCCGATATTGATAATTTGCATATAAACGACCGGGTAAAAGCAGTGTACATTTGACAAGTCAAACATCACTCAACTCATTGTGAAACTGCGTCCCATATTTGATAGGACACTAATTGATAAGATACACTGTGACATACTATCACCTGTTTTACTTATGTCCAATACACAACCATCCAATAATATTTCGTGTTCGTTTAAACTTTAGCCACCACCAAATATGGGTGTATAGACAGGCAGTATTTATAAGTTGGCATTTAATATGATTAAAACTAACATCAGAACGTCATCCATTGGAACGTAGAGGTAACTGCTAACGACGTCATCATTGTCATTAAAGTAGTAATGAGTTTCTTCCACACATGGGTACAATGTGTGAAGCCCACATTGACGTACGCCACCACAAGCATCACCCATTGGCATTCATTATTCCTTGACATGCAACATAGCAACCTACCTTCAACATTCGGAGAGGACTTTCGGTTATTAGACACACTTCTCCAACCACCGTCATTGCTACTCTCCGAGGGTAAGGGAACCGCGGGGTAGGGGCGCAAGGATGAAAAAGACAATTGCAGGTTTCCTGTCCCACACGTTCAGTCTCTGCCTTATACTTCTCACATACCTCTGTTCACGCTTTGGGTAATGACAACCTCCGCCCTCTCAGTCCTTGCAACATTGAATGAGCGTCACAACCACAATCTTCTAGTGTACGCTTGGAGTATTCGGTGTAACATACGGACGTCAGCTTCTCTGATAATATCGATAAACAACGTTTCAGACCAGGGATGGTTAGTGTATCGATCTGTGGTGCAGTTATAATTGGATAAATACACTCAACTCATCACTCAAACTATAGCAAACAATTTTTAGCAATTTGGGTCTCACTTCTGTTTAACAGGTATGTAGGCTTGTGACTCATTAAGCACAATTCGCTGGTCAGTGTCAGCACTTAGAATCATTAATTGACCTTCCACACGCCGAAGTCATAGAATATCATAAATACTGGCAAATTACAGCACCATTGTAGCTATAGATACCTCGGGCTAGAATTGGTCCCCAGCAACATATGATTGTCCCCCTGATGCGAGTAAATGGATCAGAAGGTCAGACGCGGTTTGTTGAGTTGGTTGATTCTAACAAACCCCGATGGCGTTAGATATCGTTCAGAATATCAATCACTGGTTCGGATGGCCCAGATTTTATCGCTAACAGACTGCCTTCATATGGCTGGAATAAGTTCCAGGCAAGTAAGAACAAGTAACAAATTAAAGCTTCTCCCAGATTCTGACATCTCTACTATATCTATGTATTTCCCTGATCCTGTCTGACCTTGAGTTAAGGTCTGCGTCGGTGAAGATCTGGTATGTACTAAGCCATGCTTGTTGCGAGATGGTTGTTGTACGGGGCGACTAACGGGATCTGATGGTTCAGGCATGTCATCGTATCCGAACTGAACAGATCCATCCTCCTGATGCCAACCACCAGGTTGTTTTTGTCCAGACTCCACTATTCACAGAACACCTCCATAAAGCTGGAATATTGCTGAGTGTATTACAACAAACAAACAAAAGCCAGGTTCCTTCTTAGATGGAGGGTACTGATGGCCCAATGATTTGTATTGTGAATCTCAACAGGAACATCTACGTACAAAGATATCTTGGGTACAGTGGTGATCCGGTGTTCTCTGTAATTCCTCTCTATCTGGAGATACTACAGATCAATAAATATACAACTGCATTATAAATTGTGTCATAACCATTTCAATTTTCACGATACACCAAAAACACATCAACACAACATGCTTCAGTGCTGTCGTACAATGAAAGTTTTGTTTTGTTGTTTTGCAACACAGGAATTTGTTGAATTATTAAATAGTTTTATTGCAACAGTTTGAGTGGTGAAATGAAGCACAGCACGAATTGCTAGATTGTGAGAGTCGTTGGAAATTTTGGATGTGGAGCAAGTATGATGAGATCCTCAGATGCATTTGGTGCCCTTCATGGGAGTGAGTGAGTTTAGTAGTGTCGCGCCGCTGTTAGAAATATTCCAGCAATATCACAGCGGGGGACACCAGAAATGGGCTTCAAAAATTGTACCCAAATGGGAAACGAACCCGGGTCTTCGGCGTGACGAGTGAACGCTTTAACCACCAGGTTAAGTATTACCTATAAGTTAAAAGTAGACCGTAATAATTGCGATGGTCATATAATGTCCATGTTTAAAACATTGTTGTCGCTCTTAGACACACAAATGGTACCATCTACCTTGGCCTGATAACGTTACTGAAACGACATCAGGTGAGTAGATTGTTCGGAAAAAACGCTATGTTACCAAAACCAGAAACAAAATGGGTATAGATTACCAACATAGGCTCGTAATGTGTCTTTGTTTGTTACAGGTGGCATTTTATTGTCCTCGTTTGACCACTGTCAAACGCGGACACATCGGCAGAAACCCGTGGAGGTTTTTAAATAATAACTCTTAAAAAAGTATTTCAAGGGATAGTGTATGATAAAGAATAATATTTCGAAACCCATAATTCTGTTTGCTTAATTTCGTCAGATAATCGTAACTGTCATATTTCTGGCTTTTACGTTTTTATGTTTTAAACACCCGTAAAACAATTTAGTAACATTAAGGTCAGGTGTGTAACATTGGATACGACATACACGTATACTATTTCCAAAAAAGAAACGCATAACCTAGAAATCTGTTTCAAAAATGTTGTATTTTCAAACAAGTGTAACTCGTCCACAAATAGACTTTAGGAAATGAATTTTTGCATCAGTTTAGAAGAAGGAACTGTCTATACATTCAAGGTGATAATTTTAGATAACGCAGATGTTGAGCGCCATAGTGACGACGTAACACGGGCCCGACGTCGGATCTCCTGGCTCTCAGTCCAACCTGTCTCAACCTGTTCCGTACAGTTTGACCTGATATCATTCAAAGTCCAGGCACCCTGGCACGATCACGCAAATGTAGTACCCGGATGTACCGATCTTGGGCTACAGTGGTGACTCGAGGTCTGCCTGTACGGGGACCGTCATTTGTTATAACGAGTTGTAAGCTCTGATATCGTGCCCAGACTAACATTCAGACGGCTGGCAACGGAAGATTGGTAATCTCCAGCGTGGATTCGTTCAATGGCGATGTTCCGTGGCGTAGTGATTTGACCTTGAAACTCCTTCAAAACGAATGCCGATTTCAAGAAGTAATCTGGATTTTCATAGCCACACAGTGCATGCTCTTTGCTGCACAATTTTGACTGGAAGGTGGTTTCTGTTGCGTTGTGGTGATACCTTTGTAATCCTTGTAAGAAATCTCAGCGAAATCAACATTTTCGATTTTTTACTTGTGCAATTGTAAAATCATGTTATCAACACATTTGTTACATATTTTGCAGATTGTTTGAACACAAAAGGTAATTATTAAACTTTTAAAATTACAAAATCTCTATGCGTTTCTTTTCTTTGATAGTATATAATATAAAATAACCTTCACGAGAGATACAGGTAGTAGGCAGATGAGTAGAAAGCAAACCATTCCTAACAAAAAATAAACAAATGGATATGTAAACTAGAAAATTAATTCTGCATCCAGAGCACCCGAATGAGAATTCAGCGGAACGTAATGATCATATATTCAACACGCCATCATTATGCTACAGTAGATGATCACGCTCCATGTACTATTGAGTTCTCGCATCATATCCTTAATGAAGACGTTATTAACTGTCTTGGCGATGTAATTTGTCAGTATTCACTTGTGGAACTGTCCTGCTTCCAAGGAAATTATCGGTTAATCTATAAACGTCGAGTTGATACAGTATATTTTTTTACAATACTTTAACTCAATTAGACATATTCCCGCAGCTTCTGGCATAGTGACAACATCACAGTAAAGTACAAACACGTCAATAACTCAATTGCCAGTGTTCGTGAAGAAACGTTTAGTGCAAAGTAAACGTAACGGGCGAACTATAATTGAAATGATTCCCGATAATGCTTTGCATTGACACTACAAAAAGTTCTGTGTGGATTATGGTGACTTCATTCAGTCGAGGAGTGTTGAACATGAATGTTGGCTTCACTCTATTAAAGCGCTGTCCCGCTGTGTTGTAAACATGGGGAGAAAAACTAGTAAGAGCAACCACCCAGGCACACTTGCAGGTCAAGATGACACTATACCTGTCAGGCCACGTTATTGGGGAAGAAGACCCGTGAAGGTCCGGGTTAGAATATTGATCTTCAGTAACCCATGCTTGTCGTAAGAGGCGACTAACGGGATCGGGTGGTCAGGCTCGCTGACTTGGTTGACACATGTCATCGGTTCCCAATTGCGCAGATCGATGCTCATGATGTTGATCACTGGATTGTCTTTTCCAGACTCTATTACTTACAGACCGCCGCCATATAGCTAGAATATTGCTGAGTGCGGCGTAAAGCTAAACTCACTCACTCACTCACTATTGCGGAAGAAAGGACGGATTGAACTGTGTAAAATATGCCACCACGTTGTGAATCCAAAGAGTAAGGATTACTTGCATAAAAACCAATAATTATTATAATGCCCAACATGGGATTCGAACCTTGCAATCATCTCGATATGGTGTCCCAGACAACCCGTGCCCCTCGGGCATTGATTCATTGAAAAATGAGTATCATGTTGGTCAAAAGAAAGTAATATTCCAAATGGATGTCCTGTGGGGTAGCCTAGGGGTTATAGCGCTCGCCCGTCATGGGTACAATGTATGAAACCAATTTCTGGTGTCTCAAGCTGTGATACTGCCAGCGGCATAAAACCATAATGACTCACTCGCAGAGATGAGTTTGTACACGTGGACACTGGCTTGAGGGTGGCCATTTTCTGACTCATTTGACAAGCGTTTAGTGCTGACATCAGCAGCTATCGAACAATACAAAATCCAAGAGTGAGTGTGTGAATGAATTTGGTTTTACGTCGCCTTTGGTAATATTCCAGCAATGGTCCTCATACATTGTACCCTTGTGGGAATCGAACCCGGGTCTTCGGCGTGACGAGCGAACGCTTTAACCACTAGGCTACCCCACCACCCCCCCACAAATCTAGAACGAACACCAAGCGATCTCAAAGCCTGAGTAACGATGAGGGTTTCCAAAAGAGACCTGACTTCTTCAACACGGCGGCAGTTTCCATGATCTCCCATACATGGTTGATGTGAACAGCTTTCAACGTCACCGTCAAGGTCACGGTGTAATTTCGGGGAAGCCTAGATTCGAGAATTATAAAGTACCACTTTTGTTGTATTCTGTTCTACAACTCAACAAGCGGCGGTGGTTAAAGCGTTGGCTCGTCACGCCGAAGACCCGGGTTCGATTCCCCAAATTGGTACATAGTGTGAAGCCCTTTTCTGGTGTACCCCGCCGTGATATTGCTAGAATAGTTCTAAAACCGGCGTAAAACTAAACTCACTCACGCCAAATATATTGCAGTTAATACCAATTAACCTCACTAATTCGGCTCAGTCTTGTTTGTTTGCAATCGTTCGCAAAATTATTTGCTTATGTTATTGATCCAAATATAAATATACGCATATTATGCATACGTTCTGGATCAACAGCGGTCGTCAATGCATTTGGTTCTTTTCTAAGCTATATCGGACGGACGAAGGAGTAGTGCCACTTTAATTTTTCCACAAAATCTTTTACACACACACACACACACACACATACACATATATATATATATGTATATATATATGTATATGTATATGTATATATATATATATATATATATATATATATATATATATATATATATTATTATATATAGCACAGGGCATTCAGCATCGAGTCCTGTACTCCATCCCGCCGTGATGTTGCTAAGAATATATATATATATATATATATGCTTAGCCAGGGCATTCAGCATCGAGTCCTGTAACTCGATCAAGCGATGGAATATAGTTCTCAGATTTGCATAAGTAAATAGCCGAAAGAGACCAATGGTAACGAGATTTAACAAGCTGTCATTACCCGGAAGCTGATAATAGCGCCGAGATGTCGTGATAACGTGAACTCATCGTGTCTGAGTAAATGTTTTTGTCTAAACATTGGTCTATTCTTGAGACTCCGAAATGAAACAATAGATCTTCATAGTGCTATTTGTTCCATTTTTTCCATTAGGTTTTCATGACTATTAAATATTATTGTTATTATGTCATTTAGAAGGGGTGTGGGTGATAGGGTATCTGTACAGAGCAGCATCACGCTGCCAGGATCCAGTGTAGTAGAGTTCTAATGACAGACTCGTAGTGTCAACACTACCGTGGTGGATCAATGGAATTGCCTGTAATTTCACTCAGAAATACCGACTAATGGAAAGAAAACAGTTTTGTACTGGGACACTTTCCGGAGAATTGATACTTGTAACCGGGCACAAAATATGAGATTATCTGAGAACACACGCGTTATTGGTTTAAGTATCAGTTGAATAAATCGTATATTGGTTTACAGTTCAGCTGTTTTCAGCTGCTAATGACCGGATCATTATTTCGCTTACGGCGGACTTCTCCGGTTGGCGCTGAAGACATTGTTGGGCCGCTTCTTTCACTATTGAAGTTGAACCGTGAGCGACGCCGGTCCGATTAACACAAATCAGGATTATAAATCTGTGTAATATATATGCATACATGGTACGTGTGTTTAACATAAACCTTTTTCATTACCACCTAAACGGGCCCGCACAAGAACCGAGGATAATACAAAACTCTCCAAGGTGACTTACGTATGTGTACAGATAAAAGTTCTTGAAATGATACCCCATGGTCAAGCTTCTTCAGTTCATCTACAGTGAAATTTCATGATGGCTACAAATGAAACCACAAGAAATAGTTCGATGGTGATGTTACTGATACGAGTATCGTAATTGTATTTTGGGCAACACCCTTTCGGTGTTTCGGTGATTGTTTTGATAACGTTAATAATATATTTGCATATTGAGTTGTTAAAAGGGTATTCATCTCAATCCTGAAACTATTGCACGAGCATTAGTATTTACATGTAAATTAATAAATTATATTTTCAAATACGTCGAAATATTCCACAGCAGTTGTCATACCTTATTCGTTTCTTATTTATTTAGAACACATAAAATCTGTACATAAAATAGTAAAAGGTTTGCGGAGCCAAATATTTTTTTTCCATTTTTGTAAGATATTTGTTCATATGGAATTATTTCTCTTTAATGTATTACTCTCTATTCCCTCAAGTCGTTATCATGAAAAACGTACCATTAACTAAATGATGACATTAGTCAAGTAAAGAAGTGGTAAATCAAGGTACATGCATGACAATATTTTTATTCTTAAAAATATTTGGAAAGATGAATCGCAAAACTGACACTAAAAGTGGTTTATTACTGAGTAAATGGGAACTTAATTCAATATCTATATTCATTAAACTGACATTCAACAGTACGTCGAACAAATAATATACATTGACATAGAATTACTTCATATGTTAAGAATCATGTTGAGTGTATCTAATATAGCTAATACAACTGTAAAGTGATATCAATGCACACTCCATCGATACTGTCTACAATTATTCAATTCTGCAACAATAAGCAGATGATACATAGGGACCACGCTGTCACATCGAGACAACTGGATGTTCGACACAACAGTATATGACTGTTGTATACTGAACTGTTCAAAGCAGCTTAAGCTAAAGTCAGTAATTGCAGCACCCCCCGACCCCTCCGACCCCTCCTCAAAATAAACAAATACATTATACGACAACAGCAAAACCAACAGAAAACAAAAAAACCCAAACAAAACAAATAAAAACAAAGCAAAACACAAAAGAAAACAAAACAGAAATAATAAAAAACCCCCCAAGAACACAATCAAAAAGGGAAAAAAAGACAAATTGCAAGAAGTGTCTCGAATTGATTAATCTCGCTATAATATCACGTTTTCGTGAATTTTTGCCATTGGATGTCGTAACAAGTTCTCATGGTTACATATTCATCCCAACAGTTACGTGTTCATCACGAAGTCCGTCCTACGTAAATATCATATTTACATTACAGTTAAAGATAGAACCAAATTAAATAAGAAATCCTCGTTGTAAAGATCATGTTTCTGAGAGACGTCATCACACAACCAATCACGACAGTCAATGACACATGAGCCCGATCGCTAGGATAAAATCGTGGAACTATTATGTTATTGGAACTCTCAAAGCACACAGTGTTGTTTGACGTACATGTAGATAATGGGGGGATTATTATTATTGCTGTTATACTGTGTAGATTACTCTGGCCCTGGTGTATAAATCGTGGCATCGATTTACCTATGATCTTAAAGTCTGTCATAAAGTTTATATTACGTGTGTAATCGGTTAGTATGTTGTTGGACATGCAGATCATTTTGAAGTATTGCTGTATGATTTGAATATAATGACCCTGATAATATATTTATTCGATACCTGTTTGATTATATTGCGATTTGTGAGCTTGTGCATATATACTCTCCCAAAAGAAACGCATCATGAAAATAGCAATTTCATGTAGCAATGAATTAAAACGTGATTCATTTTACAAAAGGTTTTGCTCTGTTTATGAGTCCTATGGTGTTTATGTTTTGAAACATCACAACAAAACGCACCATCCGTAAAATACCCGTATTTAACAGCATGAGTTTCAATTTCGGCGTGTAGTGTTACAGAATACACAATTCACATGCAATGCACGTGAAAGTGAAAGATCAGATAGTCTCAATGATGGGTATAAAAGGTTGATCGCTGTCTGTCCATTATTCACTGTATTTGGAATATTGTTGACGAACGCAAAATGCCACGTTTAAGTGAAGCCAACCGTCATATCGCCATTGGTTTGCTTGAAGCTGGCCAGTCTTAACGTGCAGTTGCCCAACGCATGAATGTTCACCAAAGCACCATTTCACGGCTCTGGGAGAGATATCGCCGGCAGAATGCGGTAGCAGATGCCCCTCGTAGTGGGCGACCTCGAGCGACCACTGCGGCGCAGGATCGCTACATCCGGGTACATCACCTGCGTCATCGAACAGCTACGGCGACCAGTGTCGCTCGACAAATACCCGGATTGAGGAGGCTTTCTGCACAGACCGTCAGGAACAGGTTGAGAGAAGCTGGTTTACGTGCCAGAAGACCTTATTTTGGCCCTGTGCTTCGACAACAACATCGTCGACATCGAGTTCAATGGTGCAGCAACGTTCAGGCCTGGAACCTACCGAATTGGCGTAGAATCTGGTTCAGTGATGAATCACGATTTCTATTGGAACGACGCGATGGAAGAATGCGGGTGTACAGACGTCGACGTGAACGTTTCGCCGACGCTTGCGTTCCCCAGGTGGACAGATTCGGCCGGGACAGTGTTATGATGTCGGGAGCGATCACCTGCCGTAGGAGAAGTGATTTGGTGATGATCCAGGGCAACCTGACAGCTCAACGGTACTGTGACGAAATCCTACGCCCACACCTCTTTCCAATCATTGATCGCCAGAGGGAGTTGTTTCAACAGTACAATGCCAGGCCCAACACAGCACGTCACACTAGAGACTTCCTCCAGAACCACAACATCAATGTGCTCCCCTGGCCCTCAAGATCACCGGACTTAAACCCGATCGAACATCTGCGGGATGCCCTGGACAGACGGGTGCGACGCCGAAACCCTCAGCCCCAGACACTTCAGCAACTCGCACAGGCACTACAGGCAGAGTGAGCTGCGATTGGGCAACACGAGATTCTGAGACTTATTCATTCGATGCCGAGGCGATGCCGTGCAGTTCTGGATGCCCACGATGGTCATGCCCACGGTGGTCACACGAGGTATTGACTTCAGCGCCACCACACGTCTCCATGTGACACTCAAACTGACTTTCCTCGAGTTGGTGCCAAAGACGGATAAGTCTACATTCCCAGTGTGCAATTTCGCTATATTTCATTGACTCATAAAGCCTACAAGATGTGTCAAAATAAACATAAAAATACAGTTGAAATTCCTATATGAGTTTCTTTTTTTGGGAGAGTATATAAACAAATGTATATACACACTCCGTCACAAAGAATAGGCCATTATGAAAAAACGTTATCTACTCTGAATTAAAAACACGTGTTCCCTCTACATAAAAGAATTCCGGTTTCATTAAATATAAAATGTCAACGTCACGGTATATCAGTCTTGAATAAATGAACAGATTGCATAAGGCGCAAGGGGCTAAATAATCATAATATATATATAAATGGATCACTGAATATCAGTCATGAGTGAGTGTGAGTGAGTTTAACTTAAAGCCTCCGAGTCTGGACCAGACAATCCAGTGATCAACAGCAATTATCTACGCAATTGGGGTACGATGACATGTGTCAACCAAGTCAGTGAGCCTGACCACCCGATCCCGTTAGTTGCCTCTTATGACATGCATGGGTTACTGAAGATAAGTTCTACCCCGGATCTTCACGGATATATCAGTCATGACATCAGTGAAGGAGCTGTGTTGTTTTGAAAGGATATGTTTACAGCTATCAGAACTATGTTCACGTTCAGCTTGTGTATGATGATGTGTATGATGGTAATGTTCCATTAAGGAATCATTGCAAGTGTACTTGGTGGACTGTGTCCCAAACACACTCTGTGGAGCATGTGCAGTAACAAACCCAGGAATTGGTATGCGACACAGGGCACAGGCAGTATCCAAGTATGTGGCATGTACACTACATATTGATTGTACACACGTTCCCTGGTTACAAACAC
Source organism: Haliotis rubra (assembly GCF_003918875.1). Taxonomy (NCBI): domain Eukaryota; kingdom Metazoa; phylum Mollusca; class Gastropoda; order Lepetellida; family Haliotidae; genus Haliotis; species Haliotis rubra. The sequence continues at coordinate 704,436 of NW_025767189.1, forward strand.
ACCATTTTTTGTCTGATATATCACATGCACGCCATGTTGGCCGATCCTCTCTGAGGTGAGTTGAGGTGAGGTGAGGTGAAATTGGGTTTAACGTCGTGCTTGAGAATATTTCGCTCATATGACGACGTGCATGCGTGTGTATGTGTATGTGTACTAGCCCAGACTTTAGCTGGTTTTATAGTGCTAGCCCACTGAGATACCATGCCGCAGTGAAGCATGAATACCCCACTCAGACACTTTATACTGACTCCGAGCCGACCAGTCCTTGTTGTACCCATTAATGCCGAGCGCCAGACAGGGACCAACAAGTACCATATTTTAACGTCTTTTGGTATGACGCGGTCGGGGTTTGAACCCTCGACCTTCCGCTCTCCGGGCGAACGCTCTAACCACTACACCATGGAGGCAGTCTCCTGTCTCTTGCTCCATACTTGTAACAGGTATCATTGTGAACCAAAACAGATGATTTGTGTATTGTGCCGTATACATTACGGAGGGAACTGTCCTTCATGTGTTTTCTTGTCGGCGAGACATGATCGAGACAATATTCATACACAAACCCCAGTAGGAGGGATATGAGTATAGGATTGATATGAGTGTGACTGAGTGAATTTAATTTTACGCCGCTTTAAGCAATATTCGAGCAATATCACGGCTTGGGACACCAGGACTGGGCTTCACACATTGTACCCATGTGGGGAATCGAACCGGTGTGACGAGCCAGCGCTTTAATCTCTAGGCTACCCCACCGCCCCCAGGGTGAATATGAGGGTAGGGGTGGGTATCAGAGTGGGATTAATATGAGTGTAGGAATGATACTAGAGTGGGATTAATATGAGTGTAGGATGGATACCACTGTAGGGTTTATATAAATGTGGCGTGGGTATTAGTGCAGGATGGCTGTCAGTGTAGGGTGGCTGTCAGTGCAGGATGGCTGTCAGTGTAGGATGGCTGTCAGTGTAGGATGTAGGATGGCTGTCAGTGTAGGATGGCTGTCAGTGTAGGATGGCTGTCAGTGTAGGATGGCTGTCAGTGTAGGATGGCTGTCAGTGTAGGATGGCTGGATGGCTGTCAGTGTAGGATGGCTGTCAGTGTAGGATGGCTGTCAGTGTAGGATGGCTGTCAGTGTAGGATGGCTGTCAGTGTAGGATGGCTGTCAGTGTAGGATGGCTGTCAGTGAAGGATGGCTGTCAGTGTAGGATGGTTGTCAGTGAAGGATGGTTGTTAGTGTAGGATGGTCTGTGAATGGTTGTCAGTGTAGGATGATTGATGGCCAGTGTCAGTGTAGGTGTATGGTTGTCAGTGTAGGATGGCCAGTGTCATGATTGTCAGTGTAGAATGGTTGTCAGCGTAGGATGATTGTCAGTGCAGGATGATTGTCAGTGTAGGATGGTTGTCAGAGTAGGATGATTGTCAGTGAAGGGTGATTGTCACTGTAGGATGGTTGTCAGTGCAGGAATAGTGTCAGGGTAGGATGATTGTCTGTGTACAATGGTTGTCAGTGTAGGGTGATGGCCAGTGTAGGATGATTGTCAGTGTGGAATGGTTGTCAGTAGTAGGATTGTCAGTGTAGGATGGCTGTCAGTGTAGGATGGCTGTCAGTGTAGGATGGCTGTCAGTGCAGGATGGCTGTCAGTGAATGGCTGTGTGCAGGATGGCTTGTCAGTGTAGGATGGTTGTCAGAATGATTGTCAGTGTAGGGTGATTGGCCAGTGTAGGATGATTGTCAGTGTAGAATGGTTGTCAGCGGATATGATCAGTGTCAGTGTAGGATGATTGTCAGTGTAGGATGGTTGTCAGTGTAGGATGATTGTCAGTGTCAGGATGATTGTCAGTGTAGGATGGTTGTCAGTAGTAGGATGATTGTCAAATGTGAAGGATAGTGATTGTCAGTGTAGGATGGTTGTCAGTGCAGGAATAGTGTCAGTGTAGGTTGTGATGATTGTCTGTGTACAATGGTTGTCAGTGTAGGGTGATGGCCAGTGTAGGATGATTGTCAGTGTAGAATGGTTGTCAACGTGATATGATTGTCAGTGTAGGATGGTTGTCAGTGTAGGATGATTGTCAGTGCAGGATGATTGTCAGTGTAATATGATTGTCAGTGAAGGGTGATTGTCAGGATGATTGTAGGGTAGGATGATTGTCAGAATGGTTGTCAGTGGAGTGGTTGTCATGAGTGTAGGATGCTTGTCGTTGAAGGATGATTTCTGTGTACAATGGTTGTCAGTGTAGGATGATAGCCAGTGAGGATGGTTGTCAGTGAAGGACGGTTGTCCGTAGGATGGGATGGTTGTCAGTGTAGAATGGTTGTCAACGTGATATGATTGTAGGATCAGTGCGTAGGATGATTGTCAGTGATGGTTGTCAACGTGATATGATTGTCAGTGTAGGATGATTGTCAGTGTAGAATGGTTGTCAACGTGATATGATTGTCAGTGTAGGATGGTTGTCAGTGTAGGATGATTGTCAGTGCAGGATGATTGTCAGTGTAATATGATTGTCAGTGAAGGGTGATTGTCAGGATGATTGTAAGGGTAGGATGGTTGTCAGTGCAGGAATAGTGTCAGGGTAGGATGATTGTCAGTGTAGAATGGTTGTCAGTGTAGAGTGGTTGTCATTTTAGGACAGCTGTCAGTGTAGGATGCTTGTCGTTGAAGGATGATTGTCTGTGTACAATGGTTGTCAGTGTAGGATGATAGCCAGTGAAGGATGGTTGTCAGTGAAGGACGGTTGTCCGTATAGGATGGTTGTCAGTGTAGGATGATTGTCAGTGTAGGATGAATAACAGTGTAGGATGGTTGTCAGTGAAGGATGCTTGTCAGTGTAGGATGATTGTCAGTGTAGGATGATTGTCAGTGTACAATGGTTGTCAGTGAAGGATGATTGTCAGTGTAGGATGAATAACAGTGTAGGATGCTTGTCAGTGAAGGATGATTGTCAGTGTAGGATGCTTGTCAGTGTAGGATGAATGTCAGTAAAGGATGGTTGTCAGTGTACGGCGATTGTCAGTGTAGGATGAATATCAGTGTAAGATGATTGTCAGTGTACGATGGTTGCTAGTGAAGGATGTTCGTCAGTGCAGGATGATTGTCAGTTCATTATGATTGAATGTGTAGGATGGTAGTGTAGGATAACTGTCAACGTAGTATGATTGTCAGTGTATGATGATTGTCAGTGAAGGATGATTGTAAGGGTAGGATGGTTGTCAGTGCAGGAATAGTGTCAGGGTAGGATGGTTGTCAGTGTAGGATTGTCAGTGTAGGATGAATATTGATGTAATATGGATGTCAGCGTTGGGTGGATATATGTGTGGGATGGATATCACGGGTGACATTTACAATAAAACATATCTATCACAAACAGTAAAGATTGAGTAATATTTCTTTTGAGAAACTCAAATAATAGCACCCAATGACGGAAATCAATACCTTAACAGTCTTTACTGAACTAGTGGTACATACGGCATTTCAGCATTTCTACAGTTTGGAAGACGGTAAGGTACGATGTGACTTACACGATGGACAGTTATGGAAGTATTTTTGGAAATCATGAAAATATTTGTACCTAATATACCAAGTATACAAATGTAATATCGCGATTTCAACAGTCCATGTTGAATTTGACTGGATTTAGAATCAAGTGAATTTCAGATTAACTGGCTCTCGAAAATAAGGAAACGGCATCAGCCCTTACCTTACTCATAACGTACGAGGATAACCCATAGCATTGGTTCTCCACATTGTCTACCCTTCACAGTGAAATAATTGACATTGATTCCCCTTAGCAGTTTTGTGTATCACTTATCATGAACTAACCACTTTCAACACGATATTGGTATTATATACACCAATTTAAACTTCTATCATTTGATAATCACTGTATCATCAAAACATTCCAAGAAAATGATGAAATTCTCATGCATGTTCATGGATATTTAAGAACATATAACGCAGGTGCTCTTCTGTGTCTGTCTGTGTGTGCACGTGCGTGTGCGCGTGTGTGTGTGTGTGTGTGTCTTTATTTAATACTCAAGTCTGACCAATAGGAAAATAGCTCACCTTGATTATCCATAAGGGCCCATCTTGTAATCTGCACACACAGTCATATAGTCGTGGCGTTTCTCCACTTCTATCTTCTTTGGACACCATGGACTTGGCAAACATCCTGAATTTCTTTTTGGCCATACTTATTTTTCTGATGCAAAGAGACTACCCCTGTACGATACAGCAGTCTGCGAGAATGACGTGTAAACAAGTGTTCAACACAAACTCAGGAATATCCCAATTTGAACAAGTTAGTCCAAAAGAACAATGTACAAAAGTCCGTTAATGCCACTTGAAGAACACCATTTACATTCAATCACAGCAGAACTTCAATGAAACTATTGGTGTTCAATGGCAGCCAATCTCTTAGTTCAGTCGTGACTTTAGTAGGCAGTACTTGTCGGCCAAGTTCCGGATAGTGTTGTCGCTCGGTAACTACATTCACCGTGCTGTAATCAATACAAAGCCTAATTTACCCGTGACAAGGCATTGTTTACAGTTACTTAGGAGACAGAGCTGATGACGGCTCTTGAAGCTAAAACTATTGTCATTGAACACGGCAGCTAATATTTACCAATGTAAAAACGAATCCAGATTCAATAGTCAATTATATATATGTCTTTGATTAGTTTGCATTTCTTTTATTAATGTGATGTTGTTTTTACAAATATTTAATCATTGTGGAAACAAGGCACTAGTTATCTAAATGAGTGAGTGGATTAAAATTATAGTCACATCGGCAATATTTCACCCATACTCGTGACTAAAGCATATCATTTATTTATAATAAATAAAGTTATATTATAAAATATGTCAACAAAGGACAGTAAAAGATAAAGAATTACAATTACCATGGAACTTTAAAATTAAACCTCTATTATGGACAATATAATATACAAACGGGCTGGAGATTACCAGCAACTGGAAGGAAGGTCAACCTACTAGGGACCATAGGGAATTAAGTACGTGTGCTTCCTGCATGGACCCTCGCTGGATTTACATCATCCATTCAGCCGCTGGAGATTTAATTAAAATTTAGCCTTCAGTTAAAATCACAAATATGCTAATTTAAAAAGTGTGTTAAGCTTAAATTTACTTGAATGCTTTGGGACCCACGTCACCCACATATCTGAAGGGTAAAGGTGGTATGCGGGATTTCAGTATGCTCTGTTCGAATATGTGCTGTCACAACTGAACCATGAGATGTTTTTGTAGCTGATGATTTGGCAGAGGAACTGTATATTTGCCTGTTTCAGACAGCAAACAATTATACATGAATTCAATTTTATTTTTTTTGTTCAGTGTTTAATGCCGGACTCAGCAATATTCCAGTTTTTACAGACCGTTGTTATGTAGCTGGAATTTTCAAACTGTATGACAGCCATCTGTAAATAATCCAGACTGGACTAAACATTCCAGTGAATAAATCATGATCATCGATCTGTGCAATATGCGATGAAACTAGCAAAATCAGCGACCAGGACCATCCAGGATAATCCCCTTAGTCGTCTGTTTAAGGACCAAGATGTACTGCCAAAGATTACCTCAGTTCGTTGTGAAACCAACAAAAGTATCGTTAATTTCATTATCTACAATAAAAACGAGCGTTAGCTACGACGATTGAGAAAAGGGATTTGTGAAGTGCATATATCTTCATTTTATTAGAACAGACATACTTTGAAATGATTCTTTATAATGTGGAGTAGAAATAAGTGTAACACTGCTTTTAAATGTATATTATGTACCTTATGTATGTTAATAAAACAGCTAAAAAATGAATTACTCATTTATCATGCGGTCTGGTCTGCTCAAATACGACTCCCGCTGATAAATCACATCCTCCGAAGTATAGGCTTGATGTCGGTGTATGATGGATACCAGCGTATGATGGATATCATTGTAGGATTAATGGCAGTGTAGGATTGATATCATTGTAGGATTGATGGCATTGTAGGATGTGTAGGATAGATATTAGCGTATGATGAATATCATTGTAGGATTGATATCAGTGTAGGATGGATATCATTGTAGGAAGGATGTCATTGTAGGATGGATATTAGAGTAGGATGGATGTCATTGTGGGATGGATTTTAGTGTAGGTTGGATATCAGTGAATGGTGGATATCAGTGTACGATGGATATCTTTTTTTCAACATAAGGACGTATCGTACATAAACATGATGTAATTTGTGACATAATAATATTAATTCCACTCTATCTGCAGTAAGAGATGACCCCCGACTCGAAATGTGACAGTACAATACATCATGATGTATTGTATTGTGAAGCATGTCGAGTCGGGGGTTATCCCAAAATATATTTTAAAAATCTTTAATCCTCGCAAAGACATGATGGCCTGTGACTTGCAGCCCATCTCATTGGTAAATGTTCGCATTTATTAAGACATACCTGTAGCTGTCCGTCTTTTTACTCATATTCTCACCAAGACAAGAAATGTAATCATCCACAAAGTGACTCATCAGCATTATTGTTCAAAGCTTCTTTGGTACAATCAGTCTTAATGCTAAACATTTGACAGAAAGGATTCCGCCGGGGAGATTCCCTGATCTTGACTGAAATGGTCACCATGTATCACCTCGTATTTGAAATTGTTATCTGGAGATGTAAGGTGAAGTAATCTGCCCCTCCATGCAAATTTATGTTAATCTTTTAAAATGACACCTTTTGACGTTGCATCATATGCATTCTCTACTTCGAAAACGATTGAAACACTATTCTGCCTGTTGAAAATGAAAATTTCGATAATTGTTTCTGAGAACACCAGATGGTTAGTGTTACACTGTTACTCCTGCAGTTATTGGTCACCAAGTACCAGACTGACTGTTGACCATGCACTAATTTTAAACCACAATTAAGTAGTTATTTGCGGTAGTAATTGGATGGACCAGTACGATCTCGGCCAGGATTTGGCATACAATGATAATGACACTAAGTCACTAGGAGGTAAACGCCTATTTGTTTTTCGTAAGAAAACACTAATTAGTGTTTCAAAGCAAGAATCTGTCATGTGCTTCAGGAGTTGATAAAAAGTGTTATCCCGAGGGCTGTCTTAAGTTCATGGAGTGAAAATGTTTCATTGTAATCCTCAACATTATCAGAGTAAACATTGACCTTTTTTCTTTTTCTTGTTTTGAGCTTTTAATCATGTTCCACGCATTGGAATTGATTTCAGATACATAGTTCCCTTCAGATTGACGTTTAAAGGTTCAGTTGAGATTTTAACGTTACTCAGGCTCAACATGTTAGGGTGTCAGCTGAAATATTTCTCATCATTCTTTCGTTTTTGTCCATCTTGTTTGCAATCATTGCCACACCTTGGTTTATGTATATGAATGTTTGAACAGGTTATTCTTGGTAATATATCTGTCTCCAATATCATTTTATCATCTGAAAATGGTTGTATAGGATCAGGAACATTTCTGATGTCAGGTTTGAGTTGATCAGTGGAACATGGTTATGGATAAACGTTTGTCTCTCAAGAGTAGGAGAACCTCCTGTAGCTTTATCAGTAGGCGGGAAAACTGTATGGTAATGACTGTACTGACTGATGGCTCATTGATCGGTTTAGGTAAGTTTCTTGATGATGAAAGGCGATTGTTCAAAGGTGAATTTAATACAAAATGTTGCAGTTCCATTGAATACGTCCGTCGGGATTACGGTAATTCAAAATGATCAGATCGCGTAATATTGAGGAAGCCTCAGTTTTACTCCAAATTACACCATCTAGAAATCGAGTTGCCTCCATGTCCAGGGCCCCAAAGGAATTATGGACTTTTCTGGTGACAGGTGGCGTGTGGTTGTGAAATTTGCATCTGCTCTCACTGCTGTGTCAATAATTCTTTTCCTTTTTTACGTTATGTTAAATGCACTATATATAAGTCTGGTTCTGGCACTGCAGTATCTGAGATTCTGAAGTTTTATTATTTGGTTTGGGAGATTTTACAATGTCACAGCTGAAGTGGTGGAAATGATCATGGCTTGCCCCATTTCAGATCAGTCGGACAGACAATAGACGCAGTGGTTATAGCAGAACGGTGACTGCATCACAGTAGAAAATAGTTCGAGGGAAGGAAAATGTTGTTCATGCTTGATGACCTTCAGGATTTCTTCTTCTCGTTGCCACACGAGGAATGATTAAGAAGAGACAATGTAGTTTTCTGCTGCTTAAACATTTCATGTCCGAACTTAATCTTTGAACTGATGTCGGTCGCTTCAACAAGACCTCCTTTCTTTACAGGCTATTGAACGGACAAGTGCTTGGACTGTATTCTATTTGGTCATCCCAGAAAATCCTCTTATATGACAATGAGACAGCAACCTAAATGCTGACAAAATATTTCGATTTGGGAAATATGACGGGATTGCAGTCTCTATGAACATTGCAAAAGGACAGAACCTGATGTGAGCTTGGTGACACCAGTAAGCTATCCGCAGATATCACGATGTTTGATAACAGATTCTGTGTAATGAATTCTTTGCCACACATTTCAGTGTAGTATAGTTTTCAAGCATCTTTCATCACAATTGAATATGAAATGATCAGCTTGTTTGAAATTAAGTTCAGTGATAACATTCACGGCAAATAAATTAAAGGTTGATCAAAGTTGAGGTTTTAACAGCCACATTCCTGATAATGCCGCTCCATAAATCCGCCCCCCCCCATCCCAAATTAAAACTGAAACGCCAAAGACATTTGTGCGCACATTTAGAAATATTGCCATAAGTTGTTATATTGATATTTTTGTACACTGATCCCACTTAACGTTAACATGTCAACATCTATTATTTAGTCGAAACATGCCAGAAGACGAATATGTGACACTTGCGAATTGATAACGGCCACTATATAACTTGTATACACGATTCATCAGATAGACCAATTTCTTTCCAGTCTACACACAGGAAGTGGAGAGATGTCAGAGAGACAACTCTCTATGTTTCTGTAAAGGTTCCAAAAGACCCTTCAAAATGGGCATGTGTTTCCAAATCACCATCATCTACCGACAAAGAACATTTGATGCGATGCAAACTGTTTGTGCTTCAAATTATATGTTTAATACAAGTTTCCAAATATAATTTATTAACACAGGCATGTTTAAGACGGTATGAACCATATTGTTTCAAATTCATTTGCTGTAAACGATATTAGATTAGACGTACTTTCTTTTCAGTTACCCATGGGGCTCAGTTCAATATTAGTGACGCAGACTTTTTAAAAACACATAGGACATATCAAAAGGTTATTGAACGTGTTAAACCATATTTTGTTTCCATTTTTATAAAAACTGTTTCATCCGTGAGCGCTTAGCCTTAAATTCTAAACAAGCATTTTCGCTAAGGTGACATAATCCCTCGCGGCAAATTATCAAATCAAACTTAAATAGTAATGAAAGTGAAGGTCGTAGTTTTAGATTAAGTCAAATGTCAACAAAAACAGACCAGTTGACCAGTCAACCTCTCTTGGTATCTTGCTCTGTAGTTGTACAAACACACAAATAGTTTTAAGACTCACTTTTACTTTGACATGAGTGTCATGGTGTATGAAATATGCAAAAATAGGAACAAAGAAATTGCTTAAATATCAAAAAAACATTCAAGAGAAGTCTTGAAAGTCTATGAAGAAACTCCAGTGAACCGTTCTTGATATATCTTACTGACAACCTTAACATGTAGGTTAACATGCTGAAATCTTTAAAGTGTCACTGTGACCTTGAAACACTTAAGTGAAGATCACCGAATTCGACTGGGCCCTGCACCTTCCCTATAATATAAAGCTTGCTGTCAAATATGAATAAATTCCAGGGAATGGTTCTTGAGGTATATTGCTGACAAGCTTAACATGCAGGTTAACATGCTGAAAGTGTCGCGGTGAACTTGAACATTATGGCCTTTGAAGATTAAGGTCACCAAACCTGACTGGGACCTTTCACATACTGTGATTAACCTAGGTACCAAATATGAAAATAATCTAGTCAACGGTTCTTAAGATATTCCAATTCGTACACATGTACGTACGGACGGACGGAGCATAATACTGTATTTCTGATAGGAAATTATTAGGAAAGTTCTTCTTAATGACAGAGCTGACTGCTATTCATTTACCTTCATATTTACCTTCTGTCCGTATGACAAAATGTACCTCACAACCTATATCTGCAGCGATGTTATTATTCTACAAACACAATAAAGACGTGCAATAAAAGGAATTCTGACAAAGCAAACCAACATATATTTGCAATCACACTTTCCTTTGTATTCATAGATACGCATAGTCAGAGCAAATACGTAGACAAATACCACCCTTTGTTTGTAGCAAATATTACAAGATCAAATACGGAGGCATTTATAAGACAAATAGAAAGTCTTCTCCGTTTGTACATAATAATGTGTGTTCACTGAATATGCATATACATCCTATGTACAGTCTTACATCAACATCCTTGAAAAGTTTTCTTTTCCAATTTCTTTATTCACTACTGATGATTTATCTCAAAGGGATGTATCCTAATTTATGACCATGTCTAATTATGTCTGATTTAACAATTAATCCTATACTTATTTACACTAATATTTGATAGAAGATTTATTTGCACGTTTCCCCTCCAACCAGGAGATGAGTGAGTGAGTGAGTTAAGATTTACAGTCACATCGGCAATATTACATCCACATCATGACTAAAACCATTCTCTCTATAAAGTTGGATTTCAATTAAGGACAATACAATATATAAATTGGCTATAGGTCGCCAACAACTGAAGGTAGATCACCATACTAGGGACCATGGGGACTTACAGTGCCTTTGCTACCTGCATGGACCCTAGTTGGATTTACACCATCCCTCAGCCGGTGACGATTGAAATATTTAGCCAAACTTTAAAAGATCAAAATACTACGTTTTAAAAATCTGGTAAGTTTAAATTTAACTTTGAAAGTTTTGGGACTTAGGTATCCTCTCAGGAGGACAATTATTTTACGATACTTTAACCCCCTTCGAGGATACAGCCACTAACAATCGCAGTTGCTAATTTATACTACCATGTTTAAAATACCATTTATCTATTTACAAAACATATTATTCAAAATTTATCAAGTAATTCTATTTCCTTTAAAAAAATCAATAATCAAATGATAATTAATGTTATAAAAAAGATCCCTAACTGTTTTGACATTAAAATATTTATCCCTTGTGCTGTGAAAAATCAATACATTCAAGAACCAGGATATGAAGATGTGGTGGCTAAGACAAAAATACAAATATATGCGCATCTTTCTTTTTAAAAATGTCCTCCAATATTTTTAAACCGAATTTCAACACGGTACTACTAAACAGGAACAAAATTTTAATTAAAGATTTCTTAGTGGATGAATATAGAAACGGTTTTCTCAATTTAGCTATGCATCACAAGTGATTCTAAAGAATCCTGTTAGTTCTAGCCTGGTATATTGCATTAACTGTGTTTGAATCAAAATGATTTCCTGCAAAATATACATCTAAATACTTGCAAAATAGATTAGGAACATACTTACAGTTTTTAAGGGGCAGTGAAGTAGCCTGGAGGTTACTCAGAAGACGCGGGTTCTATTCTATTCTGCTAAAACCAGCATCAAACCTTACTCACTCACCCCGAGACTTTTCCACGCAATTCAACCATACTTACGTTTTTAATATAGAAAGAACAGAACAATTTGTGAAAACAACGTTTTTTGCTTAATCCAGGTTACCTTACATGAATCCGAAATGATTATTACATCTAATCAAACACGAGGGCACAGAGCTAGATGATATGTGGTAATAATTAGAATGTTCTTTCAGTAAATGGACACAGTTTTTTCTATGAGGACGGCCGGGCACACCAGAAATTGGCTTCACACATTGTACCCATGTGGGGAATCGAACCCAGGTCTTCGGCGTGACGAGCGAACGCTTTTACCGCCGGGCTATCCCACCACCCTTGTATTCAAATTAAATCGATGGGTGGACTTGCGTCATGTGAAGGTGTGTCAGTTCAAAGTGGGAGAAATATTCCAAGTGACGCCGATTGTTAACTTAATTAGTTAGCACTTTAGTGACGCTCACTAGCACTGACATGGTGCTATGAAATCAAAATCAAAGAGAAACCTTTCTAAAACCAATTATCTCCTTTCACAGCTCTTTCAAAATCCCCAGTGTATATAATAGTGCAGCAAATAAACGAAATAAAGGGATCATTAAGGGGATGATATCAGTTTAAAGGCTAACTATTTTGGTACGTTGACTTAATGACTCTGGTGCGTCGGTGTTGTTTTCCTGGTTGATAGTACACAGTATTTAACGGGAATTAACATCCTATTGATCTGTACAAGCACACTATGTTGTGTAATGCTGGTAACTGGTTGACTGTGAAGAAATGGCACCGCCTTTCGCCATTACAGAAAACAATGAACTGACGTCATTGACGTTAAGTTATATTTAGTTCGAGTAAACAGTACTTGGGCCTACGATGTCCTTCTACATGATGTTGTATGGAAACAGTATTATTTTTTTTCAAATCGAAACAATACCCACACTCAAACATATATGCACAAACGAATACAATGTGAAAACAACAAACATAATAATTGATGTACAATTAACAACTGAATTGTAACATTGATTAGGAATACAAATCAATCCACATTACTGCCGATTGGCAGTTCACAATAGAATGACAGTTCCAACAATGACAATGTAACAGAAGTGGTTATAGCAGTAAAGTCAGTAATGATAATATTTACCTGGGTATATAGTCCCCATAAGCTGGAGCTTCGCATGTTGAACGAAATGAAGGGGGCATACAACACATCTTTGCACTACAGTGTTTGTGTTACACTGGTACCAATGCAGAATAATGGGGTTAAACACACTCTTTTTGTAATCAGGTAGAAGCGAATGTTCATTAGTAATCCTCGTGGCTTTGGGTACAGATCCTTGTATTCCTCAGGAGGGTGACAATGTATTGTTAGAAATTAATTCGTCCCTCCACACCTAGATTAGAATACGATACATGCGTATGTATAGAAACTGTTACTGAATATATAATCAGCCCTTCATACACACATACACACACGCGCACACACGCACACGCACTCGCACACACACATACATACATACATACATACATACATACATACATACATACATACATACATACATACATACATACATACATACATACATACATACATACATACATACATACATACATACATACATACATACATACATCTTTGGTGTTTCTTGTGTGATCAACACGATCTTGGTTGTGGACAACAGATGACATTAGTATGGAATCCGAGAAGGGACATTGTCGCGTTGTCGCATAGTCGCCCTCTCAAAAAAATAAAATGAGGCAAAATAAACCAAAACGCGACACGCGACATCGCGACAACGTGACATTTCGCTCATTTGTCGCATTGTCGCGATGTCGCGTGTCGCGTTTTGGTTAATTTTGCCTCATTTTGCTTGTATTTTAGAGGGCGTCAATGCGACAATGCGACAACGCGACAATGTCCCTTCCAGGATTGCATACATTAGCGCCCGTTTCATATGGTTGTCGTATTTTGCAACTTGAAGGAAGAACAGCAGGTATACATGTGGGGTACACGAACTGGAGACAACAACACTGCATTGGTCGTGTTATACATGGAGTAGTACTTCTAACAGAAGTAAGGGCGTCATTGTGAAAAGAAGACAAAACATTTCAAAGTGACATACCACAAACTATACACACTGTACTATTTATGTATGAGGAACAGTATTAAGAGTGAGTGAGTTTAGTTTTACGCCGCACTCAGCCATATTCCAGCGATATGGCGGCGGTCTGTAAATAATCGAGTCTGGAAAAGACAATCCAGTGATCAACAGTATGAGCATCGATCTACGCAATTGGGAACCGATGACATGTGTCAACCAAGTCAGCAAGCCTGACCACCCGTTCCCGTTAGTCGCCCCTTACGACAAGCATGGGTTACTGAAGATCAATATTCTAACCCGGATCTTCACGGGTAACAGTACTAAGAAATAGTAATTCCAAATGTAATTTATAGCGTGAAACTGGCTGGTTTTTTTATTGGATGGAATACACAATTATACCAAGATCAAGGAAACAAACGTTACGTTCCTAAGAAAAGCAAGATTTATTGATGTCAACTTTTTTATTGTGAATAAAGTTGACATCCATAAATCTTGCTTTTCGTATGCATTCCACTTCCAAATGCCCTTCAATGTTACATATCCTATTGTATAAAAATTGCCTCAGAAAAGAAAAAAAATACAAACGGCAGTTCCTGGTAAAATTGTATTGATATGCTATCATAATCTGATTACGATTTATATATAATTGTTTGTGATGACATGTTTTCATAAATAACCCCTATACTGAGAACAGGTAACATATCATCTCATCATGTTTATATCACACCTTTCTGGTATAAATCAGTTCAGTCTTCATGACAGATGGCGCCGGGATGTCATCCAGGTCAATAGTCGACGCGTGTGAACTTGAACAGTCAGATTATCATCCGATAAACCAGATACTGAAAGACATATCTATTTTGGTCTGGTACAGAGGGAACGATACAGATGTAGAAGTAACCAATATTGATTGTTACACCTGAACCTGTCTCTCTGTAGTGGGAATGCATAAATAACAGGTATAAACGTGGCAGGACGACTGAGAATCGAAGCTGTACGTTTAACGTGGAATACACGCGGATTGGTGTAGCTGTGACCATCAATGCGAAGTTTCAGTTTCATATCTTGATTGGATTTAAACATATTTATTCAAGAGAATGGATTGGGTACAAGTTATTCCAACTTAGTGAAACCCTCTCCTATTTACAGTGCTTACATGCAAAAGTGAAACAAACTATATGTACAGGGATAGAAACATATGTACAAAAAGAGAATAAGACATTTAAAATAAAGGAATACATTGAATACATGAATTATTTAGATCATAAGCATTATATCCAATTACTGAACCTTTTGGAGTTTGATATATGCTTTTGAACTTCTTTAAAAATTTGAATATTGTCACCCTACGGAAGATCTGCACTGCCATATCTTGACTGCATTCAGAAAACACGTATTTTAGCAATTATTATGCAAAGACGGACACTTACATGTAAGTGAATGAGTGAATATGTTTTTACGCCGCTTTTACCAATATTCCAGCAATATTACGACGGGGCACACCAAGAACGGGCTTCACACATTGTACCCATATGAGGAATCGAACCCGGGTCTTCGTCGTGACGAGCTAACGATCTACCTGTGAGGGTACCTAATCGCACCCGGTGAACTGAATGCTAATGCTTTACGATGTAACAGACATGTGGTTATTTGTTACAATAACTTCTAAGTACCAAAATATGAAACGTTTGGTAGCTCGCCATGACAACAGATCAATGTCGCACCACACTTTCACCCTAGCTCAATAATCAGTGGGTTATGTCATCTTTCACGACTGAGAAAATACATTTAAAACCGAACACTTGTCAGACCTTTTGAAGAATAAAGGTGAATCAGCCTTTAGAAAGCTTATGAAAATAAAAGTGCCAATGCCTTTGTGACTGGGTTTCTAATACTGAAATAGGAACTTGAAAGCCTTAAAAATGAGTGTACACCAAGTACAAAAATAGACAAAGCTGAATATTAATACTAATAATGATAAAATTGACATGCAATCAAGGTAAGATTAATATACCTTAGACATTCATACGGTTCTCTCAATGAACGAAGAATATTCTGACAAATATAGGTATATATAAACACCAAATGAGAACATCCATTCCTGTATGCTCCCACCGGACCAAATGAATGCTGGTATGTAAAATCACCACAATGATGATACGTGTTGATTTGTCTATGTCAGTATTTGGGCACCTTGAGCTATCACCAGTGATACAAAGCCATTTAGGCACTATTCTAAGCGTTTCATTTTACCATAGCTGCCCCTTTCTGGGAGTATGTGCCCTACGTTGTCACGACTTCTATTATCCAGCGTTCGAAATTAACGTCGGTTCTTAGCTATAGGCCAGAAGCCGACCGAAAACCGCTCGGACCCACAGCTTTTGTTTTCTCCAGGTCCTTATGGCCGACAGCTTTTTCATCCCCAATAACTAGAGTATTATTTCCATGTCAAAATATAGGGCCTACACATTCTGATCAGGACCCACCACTTTTTATTGTTCTGGGTCCTTAGGGCTGACATTATCACCAAGCTGACCTCACCTTTACTCGTGTACTTTGCACCAAGGATTAACTGACAGTAACCTATTCCATCACATTAGTTCAGCTGAGCCTATCACGTGGATACTGTACTGAAACAGTATACTAAATACATTTATCCAACTTGTCAAAGCAGACCAGTGAAAATCCGGGTTAGAATTGGTCTTCAGTAACCCATGCTTGTGGTATGAGGTGACTAACGGGACCGGGTGGTTTGTCTCGCAGGCTTGCTTGACACATGTCTTCGCATCCTAATTGTGCAGATCGATGGATTGGCTGGTTCAAACTCGATTGTTTACAGAACATATTGCTGAGTGCAGTTTTAAGCTGTGCAACAAACAAAATCAAAGCAGTTTTAAGTCTTTCCTGATAGAGCGCCTTTGGGTTTTCTTCACCTAATGTGTAGGAGAGTTCAAATGTGGTTTGGGTAGGCATTTTAGGTTCGCTTCTTACTCAATAGTCTCCATGAACTGCTTTGAATCCAACGTTGGTTGTAGAAATGCGACGCAAGCGCCCTCGTCCTTTAACTATAATAGTTCATGGCGAAAGTGTGCTTTATTACACTATACATGGTGGTAGAGCGAACTGTATTTCTTAAATACATCGGAAAGGTATGGAATTCTGGAAGGGACATTGTCGCGTTGTCGCATTGTCGCCCTCTCAAATACAATCGAAATGAGGCAAATTTAACCAAAACGAAACACGCGACATCGCGACAACGCGACATTTCGCCCATTTGTCGCGTTGTCGCGATGTTGCATGTCGCGGTTTGGTTTATTTTGCCTCATTTTATTTGTTTTTGAGAGGGCGACAATGCGACAACGCGACAATGTCCCTTCTCGGATTCCATAGAAAGAACATTGAAACCGCAATGTTTTATATAACCCACTTTCTTTATATGCCAACATTGTAAAGTTGCCATTTGACACAGTTTCTGAAATCACGGAGTTAATGAAGAGTTTAAATGAGTTTTGACCGCAGCTCCTCTCGTTTCAGAGTGTGGCTTAAGTCTTTCTGTGGTCTCTCCCACTATGAGTGTCTTCTTCCGCCTTGCCAGGAAGTGATTGTGGAATCAATCACATTGTTGACTGCAGGAGGAAAATGTTAGGTGAACATCTGTACCTCAATGTGGGACGCGTAGATGTGCTTTCATGTCACATGATCACATCTGCAGATTTGGAGGCAGTGTGCTGTGTTGGAGTGGAGGTCGGCCATGACGCTACTGTCTTCGAAGGATATTTAGAGTTGAGCTTGAATTCAATGTTCTTGACTGAAACAAACTGTATGTATGCAAATGAAGCCTGAACAAACGTGTATCCAGAGGAGCGACAAGGGTGCGTCTCCCTACAAGAAACGTACAGAACGTTTATGTGTTCTCAAAATATATAGGTGACACTTGGGAAAAGCAAGATAAACTTACAATAACATTGTAGCTTGTTCACTTAGTGATATATGTTCAACACAATTACAGCAGAACGTTACCAAATGACATTAAAACAAGGCGTTTCTGTTCTTAGTGCCTGGTATTTACCTGTATCTCTTCTCAAGATTGTTACCACATGGCAAAACTCAGTGATGGTGTTTATTGCCAGCAAAATGAATCTTTCCTGAAAAAGAGCACTTTTATTAGAATGAGTAATATTTCGTATTGAGAGAATGGCTTCCTTCCATTTATAAATATTATCATAATTGCGTCTTCGTTCAAAAAGCAAACTTAACTCTGTTATAGTGTTACAAGTGTCGAGGACTATATGTTATTACACTCACATGTATCCTCGTGGAATGGGTTTCGGATTCTTATAATAAGAACATCCGCTGATGTCGCATGAACAATTGTAAAACGTGTGTATAAACACACACACACACACACACACACACACACACACACACACACACACACATATATATATATATATATATAATCCGAGTGAGCACTGTCGTCCGAAAACCTATGAACATATTGTTCTTATGTCTAATAGTATTCATTATGTATATATTTTATGTTGATAATTTTGTGTTTTGTACTCCTATGGGTGACCGTGTTTGGCAGCTTGACTCCTGAGAGTTTCTAGGACTTCAGTCCTGCCCCACAACGAAGCACATGTGATACATGTGGTCTCACCTTAGGCAAGTGAGTTTGTTTAAAATTACCTCTGTTCACCCAGCAGAAAATGGGTACCCGGTTGGATAAAGTCATGTGACTATACCCTCCTCGCACCTAACAGGCAGCTTTGGTTATCCGGGGTAATAATCATTAGATTCTGATTAAGCGCCGCGAGAAATCACTTTGTGTTTGGAGACTGTGCGCTATAGAAGATGACTTATTATTATTATGATTATTGTTGCTGATGGCGGCCTGAGTGTAAATAATAGTTCAGATGAATTCAGGCGACATGAACGGCTATCACCCTATCGACCCACTGCTTCCATGTTTCAGAATACAATTCTCTGCCTATATTACCAGAAGTGCGTTCACACCCGCTTAGACTGGTTCATTGTGCTTAATTGTGTTAATCAGTCTTATGGGCCTCCCTCCACGACCCGTGAAGCTCCGGGTTAGCACTGTTCTTCAGTAACACATGCTTGTCGTAAGAAGCGACTAACGGGATCAGGTGGTCGAGCTTGCTGACTTGGTTAGCACACGTCATCGTATTCGAATTGCGTAGATCGATGACCATGATGTTGATGAATGTATTGTCTGGTTCAGACTCGATGATTTACAGACCGCCGCCATATAGCTGGGATATTGCTGAGTGCAGCGTTAAATAACAAACAAACCATCATGCTTCAAGGTATTATTTTACCGCAGCTTCCAGTGACATTGGATACGTGATGTCAGCAGTTGACGCATGTTTATCGTGGACACTTAGTCTGACTAACTCGTGTCAGACAATTAATTTTTAAAATAATCTTCCTAATTACTCATCGGGGACACCAATTTTTGTATGTTCATTGTTTAACGCCACAAAATATAATAATACATTCGTACAATACAAAAGGTAAACACTCTTCATACCAAAACTATTCGTGACCAAGTCGTGTTATCCCGGACAATAGTCGACCAACATCAATTTGAGGCTTTCCTGAAGCATTATATGACACGCTGTGATTGGTACCGGCGTGATCGCAATTTCTCACAAATTCAAGGAAAACATGATACAGTGTGACATATACTACAGGGAAAAATAACGTGAACGTGGATTCGAACAATTTACAAACTCTGTCAAAAGGTTATCACGCTGAAAATAATGGCCAAAAAGCGAAACGCTGCAAAGATAAAATAAAAACATTCAGCGATGTCCGAATCTAAGTTTGATTCATGCCAAGCCACCATAAAACATGGATGTAGATTTTATTTTGGCCAGACAAGTTCTGATCACCTCAGCAAACGCACCTCATTCGGAGTATAGAATTCTGCTGTTTGTAACATAAACTCTGGGAAAGTGGTAGTTGCCGTCGTTCAAACGTCCCACGGATAACTACCAAAATGTGAAGCGGTCGTAAAATATCATTACACCTTCCTTGCTCTTCATATAAAACACTCTTTCTCTTGCCATTCAGTTAGAAATTACAAACGAATCTTTTCAGTAACATGTTCAGTTGTATCCTTAGGCGTGGATGTAGTAACGAAAACGAAGCAAATTTTCTCTAGTTGTTCTGAAAATGTATATCCCACATGGGACACCATAGGAATCAAAGGAAATAGTTTTTCATACAGTCTCGTGAAACTACCAAAGCATATCAGATGTAACTGCAAAAGGTTTGTAAAACAAAACATGTGACTGCAAGAAGCTTGGCTTGCGGCGCTGGTGGGCCAGACTCTCCTGGCGTCAGGTGTCTTCTATTTCCCCAGCTGACGCTCACGCTGAATATGACATGCCTCGGTTAAGAAGTGTGAGTTAATTTAGTTTTACGCAGGACTCCAGCAATATTCCAGCTATATGGCGGCTTCTGTAAATAATCGAGTCTGGACCTGAAAATCCAGGATCAACATCATGAGCATCAGACTACGCAAGTGGGGCACGATGACATGTGTCAACCAAGTCAGCGAGCCTGCCCACCCGATCCACACACACACACACACACACACACATATATATATATATATATATATATATATATAATCCGAGTGAGCACTGTCGTCCGAAAACCTATGAACATATTGTTCTTATGTCTAATAGTATTCATTATGTATATATTTTATGTTGATAATTTTGTGTTTTGTACTCCTATGGGTGACCGTGTTTGGCAGCTTGACTCCTGAGAGTTTCTAGGACTTCAGTCCTGCCCCACAACGAAGCACATGTGATACATGTGGTCTCACCTTAGGCAAGTGAGTTTGTTTAAAATTACCTCTGTTCACCCAGCAGAAAACGGGTACCCGGTTGGATAAAGTCATGTGACTATACCCTCCTCGCGCCTAACAGGCAGCTTTGGTTATCCGGGGTAATAATCATTAGATTCTGATTAAGCGCCGCGAGAAATCACTTTGTGTTTGGAGACTGTGCGCTATAGAAGATGACTTATTGTTGCTGATGGCGGCCTGAGTGTAAATAATAGTTCAGATGAGTTCAGGCGACATGAACGGCTATCACCCTATCGACCCACTGCTTCCATGTTTCAGAATACAATTCTCTGCCTATATTACCAGAAGTGCGTTCACACCCGCTTACACTGGTTCATTGTGCTTAATTGTGTTAATCAGTCTTATGGGCTTCCCTCCACGACCCGTGAAGATCCGGGTTAGCACTGTTCTTCAGTAACCCATGCTTGTCGTAAGAAGCGACTAACGGGATCAGGTGGTCGAGCTTGCTGACTTGGTTAACACACGTCATCGTGTTCCAATTGCGTAGATCGATGACCATGATGTTGATGAATGTATTGTCTGGTTCAGACTCGATGATTTACGGACCGCCGCCATATAGCTGGGATATTGCTGAGTGCAGCGTTAAATAACAAACAAACCAACCAATCATCATGCTTCAAGGTATTATTTTACCGCAGCTTCCAGTGACATTGGATACGTGATGTCAGCAGTTGACGCATGTTTATCGTGGACACTTAGTCTGACTAACTCGTGTCAGACAATTAATTTTAAAATAATCTTCCTAATTACTCATCGGGGACACCAATTTTTGTATGTTCATTGTTTAACGCCACAAAATATAATAATACATTCGTACAATACAAAAGGTAAACACTCTTCATACCAAAACTATTCGTGACCAAGTCGTGTTATCCCGGGACAATAGTCGACCAACATCAATTTGAGGCTTTCCTGAAGCATTATATGACACGCTGTGATTGGTACCGGCGTGATCGCAATTTCTCACAAATTCAAGGAAAACATGATACAGTGTGACATATACTACAGGGAAAAATAACGTGAACGTGGATTCGAACATTTTACAAACTCTGTCAAAAGGTTATCACGCTGAAAATAATGGCCAAAAAGCGAAACGCTGCAAAGATAAAATAAAAACATTCAGCGATGTCCGAATCTAAGTTTGATTCATGCCAAGCCACCATAAAACATGGATGTAGATTTTATTTTGGCCAGACAAGTTCTGATCACCTCAGCAAACGCACCTCATTCGGAGTATAGAATTCTGCTGTTTGTAACATAAACTCTGGGAAAGTGGTAGTTGCCGTCGTTCAAACGTCCCACGGATAACTACCAAAATGTGAAGCGGTCGTAAAATATCATTACACCTTCCTTGCTCTTCATATAAAACACTCTTTCTCTTGCCATTCAGTTAGAAATTACAAACGAATCTTTTTCAGTAACATGTTCAGTTGTATCCTTAGGCGTGGATGTAGTAACGAAAACGAAGCAAATTTTCTCTAGTTGTTCTGAAAATGTATATCCCACATGGGACACCATAGGAATCAAAGGAAATAGTTTTTCATACAGTCTCGTGAAACTACCAAAGCATATCAGATGTAACTGCAAAAGGTTTGTAAAACAAAACATGTGACTGCAAGAAGCGTGGCTTGCGGCGCTGGTGGGCCAGACTCTCCTGGCGTCAGGTGTCTTCTATTTCCCCAGCTGACGCTCACGCTGAATATGACATGCCGCGGTTAAGAAGTGTGAGTTAATTTAGTTTTACGCAGGACGCCAGCAATATTCCAGCGGCGGTCTGTAAATAATCGAGTCTGGACCTGAAAATCCAGGATCAACATCATGAGCATCAGTCTACGCAAGTGGGGCACGATGACATGTGTCAACCAAGTCAGCGAGCCTGCCCACCCGATCCTGTTAGTCGCCTCTTACGACAAGCACGGGTTACTGAAGATCAATGCTAACACGGATCTTTACGGGTCGTGGGGGAAGCCAATAAGACAAATTATCAGGATGATTTTGGATTCAAACCAACGATCATAAGTATCTGTCACGCCTAAAGGACGCATAAATTTGCAGCATCAAAAACGACACAGAGTTTCGTCATAAGGAGCCAACTGAACATAATATCAATAACTAATAATAAAGACATTTATGGCGATCAGAGTACACTATTAAACTGAGGAATTACAATGTCATAACGAAATTATGTATAACCAATTCCTGTCTGTTTTAAACCAAGGCGGTGGAAAATCTCCAGTGTTGAGAGATGATGAACACGTCCCTCACGCTTAATGCTTCTCCACATGTCATATATGCGGTGTGGCGAACACATCAAAAGCTGAAAATATCAAATTAATTTTATTGTAATGTTTCGGACGAACATAATATCAGTCACACACTGAGTAGACTTGGCGACGACAGTGTGTTTGTTCTGTTTGAATCATGATAATTTGTGTTTTTTATTCCGATTTCCATATGAACTTCAAGGGCACAATTTCATGGGCCTGCAGCAATCTTCCGCAGCTGGCTACATTTCTCCAGGCCTTACAACCCCGACCACTTCTCTGACAATAATGGCTCATTCAGTCGCTCAGTGTGAGTATCGATCGAGTTATTTATTCATAACAATAAAATTGCACCCTCCTCTGTTGTGTTTTGCTTGGAACGACCGATAACGCCTGATTTTCAGGATTGTTGGAACTGCAAACAAGCTTGCTCTTCTTGATGATAAAGGTTTAATATTTCTAAACTCTGGCCAAATAAATACTGGTAATTATAACTTCACTTTCTCAGGACTAGATCTTACACAAATGTCATTTGGGTGTGTATGAAAGGGGCAGTTTAGGGAGTGAGCACTTTCCAGTTTTCACTGACATATCGTTGAATCCCTTACGAGCCCTATAAATGGAATTTCTAGATGGAGACATAAGTCTGCTAATTGGCATAAGTTAGTTGAACTGGTATAACCTGATCTACTAAGAGATGACATTGAAATTGAAATTATAATCTAACATATTTCTTGCATATATCTGAGAAAATAATATTGGTAAAACTTTCGGAAAACCAGCTACTCGACTTTCCAAGTAATGGTGGAAAAAGGATTGTGAAAAAGCTGATAACGCTCGACAAAAATTCTATATCAGACTTGGCAGGACATTCGTAGTTGCGTTATGACACTTTCAGAAGCTGGCTACATTCCAACGTCTTGTGTGATCATTAAAAAGTAGCAGCTGGCGATCGTATATATCTACAATAAACATTAAAATCTGTCTTCCGTTAATTTGGGCATAAGTAAAACGATTAAGTGGGAACTGTAATAGATCCCCAGTTCCTGTGTTGGATCAAAACGGTGTTTCCCATGAAGAGAAAGGCTATCTTTAGCAGATCAGTCTGAGACAAATGTTTATGAATATGTTTTAATAAAAATAATTTAAAACGAAATAACAAATGAGATATTCCTATTATTTCACAATCGTTACTGCTGAGTTTTCCTGACTATGATATGCCCTTCACCTGAGAGAGTTAATATTTGCAATATCAAATTGCAAGAATACATCTCCAGGTGCTGATGGATGTTATGAGCACTTTAAACATGCGTCAGATTCATCTCTAGAGGTTGTACTTAACATCAAATGTTCATCAAAGCTGGATACAAGTGAAGTTTTCCAGAAATTTGAGATGCTCCGGTGCTATCCCCGTTTCAGAACCTGAACAGATTCGGGAGATCATGTCCAGTTTCATACAGTGAGTGAGTGAGTATGGTTCGATCTTAGACACTCTTTGTTACATACAAATATAACCGTGAAATCCGGATATAAAAAAATACAGAGCCTCCCAAGTACCCTCCAAGTGTTTCCAACTAAAAGCTGGACAATATTCAAGGAGTCATGCAATAGTGTCCCAAAGGAATACCAAATGTGCTTCAGTATGAGAGTGTTCAATTTCAGTGCTGTGATTTCCTCGAATGTTTTGTCGATTTGAATAGTGCCATCGATAAAATTTGCAAACAATATATTTTTTAAGGCAAATTGTGAGTGACGGGCGCTGCCAGTTGAGCAGATCATGCTTTCCGTTT
Source organism: Haliotis rubra (assembly GCF_003918875.1). Lineage (NCBI taxonomy): Eukaryota > Metazoa > Mollusca > Gastropoda > Lepetellida > Haliotidae > Haliotis > Haliotis rubra. Next base: position 729,170 of record NW_025767189.1, read on the forward strand.
TCTCAAAAGCCTTGTGTTATCACTGATGTTCTGTGATCCAGTCGTGTAATTTTCACTATATAACCTTTTAATCTTCGTGGAATATGCTTCAGTAAGGAATTAAGACTGATCATTCTTCGGATTTGCCGCTCACCATTCTTTTATCGTACCGACGCAACAGTTGAAACAAGTGGACGTCCTGCAGATACAGTGATGTTTGTTTCCTCACAGAACGATCCCATCGTTGATGAATAACCTGCTCCTTGTATTGATGACGAGTCCAGTCTGTGTCGGTTAAACAATCCTTGCCACTCCGAGTCGGCATTCTGACAGAAAGTAAGATAAATTGTTCCTAAAATCCCTCATGTGGAAACTTCTGAGTTCACAATACATTTTTAATATCGTGCTATCACTAGTGATGAATAAGGTGTTCATCGGGGGTGACATGTTCTTCCAGTCCGACAGACGATGGATAGCTGATGGCCCGACCCTCATGTATATTGTCGGAGGATTTCCCTCGCCACTGGTTGGAATAATTCATCAGATTAGACCTACGATCCAGCTTAAAATAAAACCACACAGAAATTCCTCCGAACAAATGATAAGTTTGCTTTTTATGTAAACCACATTTGAAATTCTACACTTGACTTCACTGGCAAAATGTGTTTTCAAGATATCTCCTATGTTTGGATCTCAGATGATCCCCCCAGTGTCCATTGAGGCGTAAACTAGACAGGTTAGAAGAATTGTGCATTTTAACCTAAGGTTATCACGCCATCGAAGTTCTGCTTGGTGATAAATCACTAACACCTTGGAACTGTCCGCGATTATGTATGGAATACTGTAAGGGACATTCTCCCGATGTCGCATTCTCGCACTTTGGCATTATTAGCTTGCTTCCAAAGGACGAGATCGCGAGAATGCGAGATCGCGAGAATGTCCCTTACAGTATTCCATAATTATGCGAATGATATTTGTCTGCGGAAACATATTCAACAGACGCCTGCGTGTAATATTGGACGTGTTTGTCTTCGAATCACTTCAGCCAATTGGACATATTAGATACGTTTTGCGTTTTGGTTATTTCCAAATTAGGTCGACTTGTAATTGTAAACCAGAAGAAACATGCGTCATTGTGTCAGGAAGATAGTGGACAGACGTTGTTAAGGAAATTAATAATAACTTTCATATTCTGCGACTGAAATCGTTCGTAGACGTTAGTAACAAATCATCCAATGTTCCGGTTATTGAACACACTGGCGCTGAAGGGCATCACAGAAACGCCTATTAAATGACTTCTATTATGGTTTCTGTAACGACTGAAGCATTATATCAGATCCTATTGAACTATGAACTATCCATTTTTAATGTAAAACATGAAAGAAATAAAGTTCTCAAAAAATATATCAGACCCAGCCACAAGTGTTATCGAAGCTATAGCCACGATAATGATTTGACGAAAGTTACAGGTATCATCTGCATTAAATTACAATACTATCAACAGATATTTCAAAATTGTCTTCGATGGTATTTTCATGAGGTTATTATTGAGACTGGATCCCTGGGAGCTGATTAGGGGTACTATTTGTGACGTCTTGTGTCTCATTCTCTGATGTTGATCTGTTTCCTGGTATAGTGCTGTTTATTACTATCAACCTGAAAACTATTGATTGTTACGATAGCTGTTAGCTGTTTTGACCACCAGTAGTTGTTGCATCGTCCCCCATCCCCTTCTATGTCATTTTTGTTTCGTCAGTAATCCCTAAAACCTATTTGTTTGCTGCATCGTCTAACATTTTGCTTCATTCGTTTTGTATAGGTCAGCAATCCTCAACGTTGATTTGTTTGTTACGTCACGTATGCTTTAGTTTTCTACGTTGACATCGCCAAGGCTTATATGTTTGTTTCTTGATCAATCATCTGGGTGCCCTTGTTTGCTACCTCAACACTCACCATAGCTATATTGTTTCTGACTTCAACCGTCGTCGTCTTCGGATTTGCTGGTGAGAATTCGCAACACAGACATGGAATCAATCAAAGGTCCTGCTCACTTCTAATGAACAAATAATATATTAAATCAGCGTAACACGTGATATGAAGCCGTACTTTGATGTGATTTGAAACCTGACCGAACGTTTGGGTGTAATAGCCCCAATAACTTGTTATAAAGGAGAAGCAAGAAGAATATTGAAGGGAAAAAATGGGTTATAAGTTTGCAATTGTTTGAACATTACGCCAAATGGCTCATACCGAGAGTCATTGAATAGTTTCTCTGAAGCCAAATACCAGCTGTCAGAAGCATAATGAAACAAGAATGCAGATTATATTTATCATTTGGACTTATATTACAATCTGTTTGTTGTCTCACCCAGTGTCAATTAAATCTCTCTCGTGTACCAACAGCATGGGTTTCCCGCACAATCCGGAGCTCAAACATTCCTGACAAAGCCTTTTATGTAACTTAGATCGATTTATCTTGACTGAACACATCATTTTCCGATTTGAGGGTCGGCTCTCATTTATAAGCTGCGCGGATTACCATGGGGAATAAGGGAAACATTAGGTAATGTTGTTTCTGGGTGTTTTAAATAGGTAGTACAATAGCATACAATTGTATTGTTGGTTGGTCTGATTCCAAATCCTATGCTAACTGGCACGATAAGACGCTTTTAATTCAAAATTGGAACAAATTTATTTCAATGATATCTCTTTGCTCACCATTACATGATAATTGTACCGCATTACTGTCACTTATCGAGAGTAATTATGTAAAGTGGTTGATGTCAGTCATAACAGCTAGTTACAGCATCTAGTTTGTCTCTTTAGAGTGATATGTTGCAATCTTGGCTACAATGTGCAGGCATGCAATCTCTGTTGGGCTCCGCCAATCTTCTGAAGCAGATCGTGCCTAGATTCTGACCAGACAATCAGAGATTTCCAATGACAGTAGCATTGAACAGGATTTGACGGCTTTTTCACCACATAACGGCATCTTTTAGCACAAACAAACTTCATGCAGGAATACTCTATCTCTATATTTAGTGCAAAGAAGGTTCATATGTGTACCAAAGGACGTAAATATGAATGATGCGATGGTGAAATCCTGAAGGCAAATGCATTGTATTTCGATTTCGTAACTGAAGAGCAATGTGAACAAACATATTTGTTTAAGGTATCCTCTGCACTGACGTTTTTAATCCACAACAGCGTAAGGTGACGTGGACCCATGAAACGTCATACTATCACCACCATACCCCTCAGGCTATCACCCTTCCCATTTTCATTCCATTAAACACACAAGCGCAGATGAAAGATAGTGCTGTGCAGGTACAGAATTACAAGAATTGAGCTTAATTTTTCTTTTACAACCTTTTGCCTACAGTTCCTTTGAGTTCCCAGGGTCCTACTATCGTTACAGATTCGCCCTGATAATGATTCCTGTTCACTGATGTAGAAAATGGTTTATCCCCGCCATCCACTTGACTTGCCTCCCACACGAAGCTGACACAATAGGAGGATATCATTGAAATACTGGTGGCCATCAGACTAAACGTCTTCATTCACACACATGTGATCCGCCTAACACCAAACTGTTCAGGTACAGATGTGATCATGAATAGGCATCGGTTCTTGGTAATTGATTCAGATTTATGTGCATCTCAACCCCATAACGTTTGAAGAAAAAACAAGAAATGATTAAAATGAATAAAAAAGAGAAAGAATTAGAATGCAAGAATCGTGATTACACCGATAAATTATTGTCCCGTTCCATAGCAACTGAAACATGAAGAAATTATATACAAACGCGTTGCTATGACGATCACCAATTGGTATTCTGATGATACATATGCACGAGCATATATACCGGGGTACCAGTCAACAGACTGCCTTAAATACTACTGAGTGTGAAGCCACTGAAAGACAAGTCTATGAACATGGCGCCTGTGAGACTGGTTTCATCGTGATTCTTAGTCACTGCTCGGCGACATGCATGGCACATACAGGAAGCAAAGTTAACAAATCAGTTAGTGTGGAGTCTCACGCCAGGATCAGCCAGAATGTGTGACTGTCTGAAACAAACGTCACATCAGTCAAGTAGTTTCACTTTAACTGTTCAATAGATCACATGTCACTCAGTGTTAGTGGACTTGTCCATATGCTCTGATTCACGCCTATGCGTTTGATTATAAACACCTATGCGGAGGGTGAACAATGGACATATTTGTGGGAAATTCATGACCAGGGGATAGGAGGACAAATATGTCTGTTGGGAATATTATGTTTTGACTGGATGAAAAAGAAGCTGAATGTTTGTCTTGGTCCAGGAGTCAGACAAGTGCCAATCCGTTTGGTACCTACAATGCAGTCTGGGCTCTAAACTGATACACTTTAGGGGAACGTGTTTGAGAATTTCACTCTTGAACATCTGTAAAGAGTGGGTGAGTTGGGTTTTACGCCGCTTTTAGCAATATTCCAGCACTATCACCGCTGTCGACATGAGAAATAGGCTTCACACATTGTACCTGTGTCCATTGCTTCGGCGTAAGCACTAAGATACCCAACTGGCCCTCAGCAAAGGAAGCACTTGTGGGAAATACATGACGAAGTGGTAGGTGGACAAGTAAGGGATCTGTTGTGAATATTAACTCCTGCTGGATGACGAGTAGTGTGAATGTTTGTATTTGTCCACAAGCCAGACAGTAACCAGGCTGTTTCGAGTCTGCAATGTAATCTGGACCCACCCCCGCCATTGCTGCAAAGCTGATACACTGAATTGCGTCAGGGGAACGACACGACGGAGCAGTGTGTTCGAAAATTTACTCTTGAACCTCCATAAAGAGTGCGTTTTACGCCGCTTTTAGCAATATTCCAGCAATATCACCGCGGGGGACACCAGATATGTGTTTCACACATTGTACTCATATGGGGAATCGAACCCGCGTCTTCATTGTGACGAGCGGACACTTCAACCATTAGGCTACCCAACCGCCCAACCTTTGTAAAGAGGTTTTTTTTATTTATGAATATATTGATCCTTCATTTGGAAAGTTGATGCACTCTGATGAATACTGCGGTGGAGGTGGTCGGAACGTATTGTCAAGATTTCTCTGAGAAGAACTGCATGAATCAATGTTTGCTGTAATCTAGACCTGTAAACCTGAGACCTAACAATTGCCTTACTTTGCACTATACGTGAAAAATCTTCACTGTATCTGTAAGAAATCCTTTTGTTTCAACCGTTGCGTAGGTACGATAAAATAATAGAAAGCGCCAACGCAAGCGAATATTGAGTAAAAGTCTAAATAGTGACTTGATTACTAGTTTGCAATTATTTGAACATTAACCTAAATACCTCATACCAGGCCTAAAGGAATGGCTTCTCTGAAGCCAAATACCAGCTCTCAGAAACATAATGAAAACAGACTGCAGATTAGTTTTATTATTTGTTCTTATCAGATAAACTGTTTGTTGTCTAACCTAGTGTCAATTAAATCTCTTTCATGTAGTAAAATGCCCCACAACATTGCAGATAAAGCCATTTTTCTAATTTTAACTTGAATAAACAGTTCAATTTCTGATTCGGAGGTCAGCGCTCATTTTTAAATTGTGCGTATTACCATGGGGGATAAAGCAATGGGTAGTAACTGTGGTTTCTGGGTGTGTGAAACAGACTGCACAATAGCATACTGTCGTACTATTAGTTGGTGTGGAAGTGGCTGTTTCCCAATCCCAAGAGATATGTCACGACAATAGCCTTTTTAGTTGGAATAAATTTAGTTCAATGATATCTCTTTGCTCACCATTACATGATGTTTGTATCGCATTACTGTCATTGTTTTGGGGGTTATTTTGTAAGTGGTTGATGTCAGTCATATCAGCTAGCTGCAACCTCTAGTTTGTCTCTTAAATATGAGATGTTGCAGTCTTGGCTGTGATTGCATGTGCAGGCATCAGCAAATATTTTGTAGTGAATGTTCTAATATGCCTTGATTCTGATTGGACAATCACATTCCCAACAAACATGATTTGACAACCTTATCAATGAGTAAGTATTTCTTCCTATGTCAATTTAGCGCAGAAAGAGTTCATATCTGTTCCAAGGATCATGAATATCAATGATATGATGGAAAAATCCTCATAATCAAAGTCTGACATTTCAGTTCAAAGAGAACACCCACTGCATTCGCGTCTTTAATTTACAACAGCATAGGTTGACGACCACCTGTCAAACGTCACAACATCCCCCTCGCACCCCTCATACCATCACCCTTCTCATCGTCATTCCATTACACAGCAGCCCCATCATACCATCGCACTGTCACAACCACCAGACCACTGCATCAATCATACCCATCACGTATGTCAGACTATCATACCTTCAGATAAGTCACACAAAACCACCACAATACCACCAAACCATCACTGTAGTTAGATATTTGTTTGTGGGATCTGGAAGAATGAGAATGATCTACAGATAATACGAAAGTTTCATTGCGCTTGTTGATGTTAGAACGTTCAGAGTTTATAGTCCCAGCCTTTTAGTAAATGAATTAAACAAATATCATTGCGCTTGTACAGAGTTAAAAGAACACATTGAGCTTCATTTGATTTTAAAGTAAGTGTTTGGAGAAGGAGGGTCGTTGCCCCGAAAGAGGAATATAATCCTCTCTGCCCACTTAGAATACACCAAGCACGACGGAAAGAGGAAATGATTCTCATGCCAAAATTATCATTGGGCAGTACATTAAATCAGAACATTACGAATCGACGCCTAAATTCACTGGAGCACAGGATAATAACCAGGGTCACGGGTGTCCCACTTGTCTATGGCGCCGAAATTCCTTGAGTTTCTTTTTCATGCCATACGATTGTTACAGATTTGCCCTGATAACAATTCTTGTTTTGCACCAAACCCGTGCTCGTGAGTTTCATTAAGGTCAGAAACGTCTAATCCCAACAGTACACTTGGCTTGCCTCCCGCATGAAACATGTTAAAATGGGATTACATTTTCTCAGTAAAGTACAGATTCTAGTAGCTTTGTTGGGTTGAGCCATCCAGGATGTACTAAAATCTGTACTTTACTGAGTGCGGGAGGCAAGCCAAGTGTATTTCTAAATGACATTGTGTACTCATAACTCCGACATGAAGCTGACACAATTGGATATAACATAAACAAGTCCTCAAACTAAACTCCCTCACTAATACGCAGCACCGAACCCTTCAGGTGTACAGATGTGATCACCAACAGACTTCAGTTCTTGACAACTGATTCAGATTCAAGTGTATACCAACTTCATAACACACACAGAAGAACCTGAAAGGTCTAGCATATGAAAAGCATACTAAAAAACTGAATGCTAAAAGACCCTGAATTATACCTTAAAATATTTGTCCCGTTCCATAGCAACTGAAACATAGTGAAGCTGTATACGAACACGTTGTAATGATGACCAACACGTGGTATTCTGATGAGACGTATGTACCGGGGTAACAGTCACCACACTGCCTTAAATACTACTGAGTGTAAATGCCACTAAGAGACAAGTCTATGAACATGACGCCTGAGGGATTGGTTTCATCGTGAGTCTTCGTCACTGCGCGGTGACATTTATGACGCATACCGGAAGAAACAAACCGATTAGTGTGGCATCTCACTCCAGGATCGGCCACAGTATGTGACTGACTGAAACCAACGTCACATCAGTCAAGTAGATTCACTTTACCTTTGAAATAGAACACTGAATGTTAGTGGACATTTCTATGGGCTCTAATTCAGACAGGGGTGGAAATAACCCATTGCCCGACGTCCCAGTCCAGTGGGTTTTTTTTCTGTCGGGCAAGCAAATTTGTATATCACGCTGTACCGATGTCCAGTTGACTTCCCAATGTTAATAATGTTGGGTTTTAAAAAAATCAACAAGAAAATCGGCCGGTATAGTGGAAAAAGTAGCAGGGCAAGTGATTTTACATGTGCCACTGTACCCGAGTACACTAGCAACTACCCCTGTCAGACTGTTTTGGTTTCCCCATATACGTCTAAACGCACAGTGAACTGGACCATTTCTCAGCAATGGATGAATGAGAGAGTGAATGATTGGGTTTTATCAATATGCCAGCAATATATCACGGCGGAGGACACCAGAATTGAGGTTCACACATTGTACCCATGTGGTGAATCGAATACAAGCGAACGCTTTATCCACCAGGCTACCCGACGGTCCCTCAGCAAGGGAGGCATTTGTGGGAAATACGTGGAAGGTCTGTTATAGGTCTGTTGTGAATATTACATTTGTATGACGAATACGGTGAATGTTTCTATGTGTCCACTAGCCAGACACTAGCTTGGCTGTTTGGAGTCTGCAACACAGTCTGGACTTAGTTCCACCATTGACGCAAAGTTGAGAGACTTAATGACACCAGGGAGTACGGAGACCACGGCGGTATTCAATCTTTGGTCATGAGAGCAGTTGTGAGTTCCTCGAATGTTTTGTCATCAAAACACATTCAACCTGATTAGAATACTGCCATCACAAGAGTTTACAAACTGAATATACTTTTATTCAAACTGTGTGGGTGACTGGTGCTGCCAGTAGAGCAGGACATGTTATCCCTGATTTTCAGTGATCCATTGGTGTAATTTCCCCTAGTTAGCCTTTTACTCACCATGGAATATGCTTCAGTAGGGAATAAAGATTGATTATTCGCTTGCGTTGGCGCTTTCTATTCTTTTATTGTACCCATGCAACGGTTGAAACAATCGGATTTCTTACAGATACAGAGAAGGTTTTTCACGTTTAATATTCAACGATTTATACTCGCAAAAAAACCATCTTTGATGAATATCCTGTTCCTTGTATTGATGACGAGTCCTCTCTGTGCCGGTCATAAACAATCCTTGACACTCAGAGTCGGCATTCTGACGGAAAGGAAGATAAATAGTTCCTACAATCCCTCATGTGGAAACTTTGAGTTCACAATAAATCTTTAATTTCGTGCGATCACTAGTGATGAATAAGGTCTTCATCGGCGGTGACATGTTCTTCCAGTCCGACAAACGATGGATAGCTGATGGCCCGACCCTCATGTATATTGTCGAAGGATTTCCCTCGACGCTGGTTGAAATAATTCATCACAACATACGTACAATCCCGCAAATAAAACCACAGTGTCCTCCGTTACGGTAAACCACATGTTGTGATTTAATCTGCCAAAACACGCCCAGCATGATTGGAATACATCAGCTTTACAAACTGAATATATTTTTATGCAAACAGTGTCAGTGACGGGGGCTGCCATACAGCAAGACATGTTATCAAACAATTTTATCAGTGATCCAGTGGTGTAATTTGAACTATTTAGCCTTTTACTCACCATGGAATATGCTTCAGTAGGGAATAAAGATTTATTCGCTTTGGTTGGCGCTTTCTATTCTTGTATTGTACCGACGCAATGGTTGAAGCAATAGAATTTCTTACAGATACAGTGAATGTTTTTCACGTTTAATATTCAACTATTTATACTCGCAAAACAATGCAATCATTGCTGAATAACCTGTTCCTTGTATTGATAATGAGTCCTGTCCGTGCCGGTCATAAACAATCCTTGACACTCAGAGTCGGCATTCTGACGGAAAGGAAGATAAATTGTTCCTACAATCCCTCATGTGGAAACTTCGAGTTCACAATAAATCTTTAATTTCGTGCTATCACTAGTGATGAATAAGGTGTTCATCGGCGGTGACATGTTCTTCCAGTCCGACAAACGATGGATAGCTGATGGCCCGACACTCATGTATATTGAGGGATTTCCATCGACAGTGGTTGAAATAATTCATCACAACAGACGTACAATCCCGCTTCTGTTTAGCCAAATAAAACCATACAGAATGTAATCTGAACAAATGATAAATTTCGTCTTTACGTAAACCACATTTGAAATTCTACACTTGACTTCATTGGCAAAATGGAATTTCAAGATATTTCCCGTATTTTGGATCTCTGAAGATCTCCCGAGTGTTCAGTGAGGCATAAACTAGACAGGTTAGAAGAAGTGTGCATTATTAACCCAAGGTTATCATGCCATCGTAGTTCAGCTTGGTGATATATCACTGACATCGTGGAACTGTCTGCGACTATACGAATGACATTTGTCTGTGGAAACATTCGACAGACGCCTGCGTGTATATATGTCTTCGAACAACTTCAGCCAATTCGACATATTAGATCAATTTTGCGTTTTGGTTATTTCCGAATTAGGTCGGCTTGTAATTGGAAACCAGAAGAAACATACGTCATTGTGCCAGGAAGATAGTCGTCGGACGCTGTTACGGAAATGACGGACGAAGCGGACAATAAATATGAACTTTTCTGCGACTGCAATCGTTCATAGACATGACGAACGAGTGTTTCAATGTTCCAGTGATTGAACACACTGGCACTGAAGGGCATCACAGAGACGCCTATCAAATGACTTCAAGAAATATATCACTATGGCTGCTGTAACGGTTAAAGCAACATATCTGACCCAGCCACAACTAGAATCGAAGCTATAGCCACGATAATGGTTTATCAAACGTTACACGAATACTATTCAAGATTGCCGTCGGTGGGATTTTCATGGGGGCATTATTTAGACTGGAACCCTAGGAGCTGATAATGGGTAATATATGTGACGTGTAGTGTCTCATTCTCTGATGTTGATCTGTCTCCTGGTGTAGTACTGTTTCTTACTATCAACCTGTAAACCACTCATTGTTACGTTAGCCGTGTCTTTGCCCGTCAGTAGTTGTTACATCGTCCACCCCCAACCCCAACACCCACCCCCACCCCCTTCTATGTCATTTATCTTTTCTCGTCAACAATCCCCAAGGCCCCCCTTTGTTATTTGGGTCAGGTATTCTCAACCTGTAAACCATTGATTGTTACGTTAGCCGTGTCTTTGCCCGTCAGTAGTTGTTACATCGTCCGACCCTCCCCCAACCCCCAACCCCAACCCCTTCTATGTCATTTATCTTTTCTCGTCAACAATCCCCAAGGCCCCCCTTTGTTATTTGGGTCAGGTATTCTCAACCTGTAAACCACTGATTGTTACGTTAGCTGTGTCCTTGCCCGTTAGTAGCTGTTACATCGTCCACCACCACCCCACCTCCATCCCCCTCTTCCATGTCATTTGTTTCGTCAACAATCCTCTAGGCCTTCCTTTGTTATTTGGTCAGCTATCCTCAAGGTTGATTTGTTTGTTGTGTCATGTATACGTTTCGTTTAGTTTTCTCTGTGGATTTCCTCTCAGGCTTTGCTGCTTGTTTCTTCATCAATCATCTGGGTAACCTTGCTTGTTACGTCAACAATCAACATGGCTTATTATAGTTTCACGTCAACCGTCGTCTACTTGCCGGTGAGAGTTCTCAACACAGACACTGCATGGAATCGATAAAACTTTCACCTCACTTCTAATGAACAAATATTATATTAAATCAGCGTAGCATGTGGTATGAAACCGTCCTTTGATGTGATTTGAAACACGACCGAACCTTTGGGTTTAATAGCCCCAATTACTTGTTATAAAGGAGAAGCAAAAAGAATATTAAAGAGTACAATTGGGTTATAAGTTTGCAATTGTTTGAACATTACACCAAATGACTCATACCGAGCGTCATTGAATAGCTTCTCTGAAGCCAAATAACAGGTGTCAGAAGCTTAATGAAAAAGAATGCAGATTATATTTATCATTTGTTCTTATAAGACATTCTGTTTGTTGTACCAACAACAAACATTCGTAACACATCCCTGACAAAGCCATTCATGTTTGGTTTGTTTGGTTTGTTGTTTAACGCCGCACTCAGCAATGTTCCAACTATATGGTGGCGGTCTGTAAATGATCGAGTCTTTACCAGATAATCCAGTGATCAACAGGATGAACATCGATCTACACAAATGGAATACGAGGACATGTGTCAACCAAGTCAGCGAGCCTGACCACCGATCCCTTTAGTCGCCTCTCACGAAAAGCATGGGCCGCTGAAGACCAATTCTAAGCCGGATCTTCACGGGTGCCATTTATGTAACTTAGATCGATTTATCTTGAATGAACACATCAATTTCTTATTTGGTAGGTCAGCGCTCATTAAAATAATCAGAATAAAGCAGGCATTGGTGACTATTGTTTCTAAGTGTTTTGGTAGTACAGTTGTGCTGCCGGCTTGTGTGATAATGACAGTTTGCAAATCCCAAGCTAACTGGCACGATAAGAGGCTATTAAATCAAGATTGAAACAAATTTAGTTCAATGACTTGCTCACCATTACATGATAATTGCACCTCATTACTTTCACTTATCGGGGGTAATTATGTAAAGTGGTTGATGTCAGTCATAACAGCTAGTTACAACCTCTCGTTTGTCTCTTAAGTGTGAGATGTTGTAATCTTGGCTATAATGTGCAGGCATGCATATTGTGCTGGGCTTGGCTAATCTTCTGAAGCAGCGTTTCTATCGTGCCTCGATGCTGATCAGACCATCAGAGATTTCAAATCACAGTAACATTGAACAGGATTTGACGGCTTTTTCACCATTAAAAAACTTCATACAGGAATACTTTCTCTTCAAATAAGTACAAAGAAGGTTCATATGTGTACGAAAGGTTGTACATATTAATGTTGCGATGGAGAAATCCTGAAGGCAAAAGTGTTGTATTTCGATTTTGTAACTGAAGAGCATGTGAGCAAACATAAAAATGTCATCCACTGCACTGACGTTTTTAAACCACAACAGCGTAAGCTTGCGTGGACCAATGAAACGCCATACCATCACCATCATACCATCACGTCATACCATCACCATCATACCCCTCAAACAGTCACCGTTTCCATCATCATTCCATAACACACACACGCGCAGACACACAGACAGAGAGACAGACACACACATTAAACCTACACACTATAACACCACTATACCATAACACCCACTGTCCACATACTTCACTGTATAAAACATACCATCACACCGGCATATCTTAACACCTTCATACGCGTCATACCGTCACGTCATCACACACACTATATAATTACAATTCAAAATCTCTATTCCATAACTGATCACACCCGTTACACTTTCACACCTCCACACCATCGTACCTTTCCAACCATATCACTCCTCACACCATCCCAACAGGTAAGTATTGGTTTGTCGGATCTGGACGTATCATAAAATATCTCCTAGTAAATAGGTATTAAAATTTACAGAATTACAAGAATTAAGTTTCATTCTATGTGTGTGTGTGTGTGTGTGTGTGTGTGTGTGCATGTGTGTGTGTGTGTGTGTGTGTGTGTGTGGCGTAAGAGCAGGAGATTACTAAGGTGGCGGGGATGGAGAAATGTCGCAAGGGAGGAATATAATCTTCTTTGCCTTATTAAGATGCAGCCACCAAACAAGGGTGGACCTAAATGACAAAATAATCAGTAGGTTGTACACTAAGTAAGAATATGAAATTGGACTATTGCGTAACGGTGCCAATATTCACCGGAGCACAGCTTTATAACCAGAAGCGTGGGTGTCCCAAGTGTCCCAATTGCCTACAGTTCCTTTGAGTTCCCAGGGTCCTACGATCGTTGCAGATTCGCCCTGATAATGATTCCTATTCACTGATGTAGAAAATGGTTTATCCCCGCCATCCACTTGACTTGCCTCCCACACGAAGCTGACACAATAGGATATCATTGAAATACTGGTGGCCATCAGACTAAACTTCTTCATTCACACACATGTGATCCGTCTAACACCAAACTGTTCAGGTACAGATGTGATCATGAATAGGCATCGGTTCTTGACAATTGATTCAGATTTATGTGCATCTCAACCCCATAACATGTGAAGAAAAACAAGAAATGATTAAAAAGAATAAAAAAGAGAAAGAATTAGAATGCAAGAATCGTAATTGCACCGATAAATTATTGTCCCGTTCCATAGCAACTGAAACATGAAGAAATTATATACAAACGCGTTGCTATGACGATCAACGAGTGGTATTCTGATGATACATATAGACGAGCATGTGTACCGGGGTACCAGTCAACAGACGGCCTTAAATACTACTGAGTGTAAATGCAACTGAAAGACAAGTCTATGAACATGGCGCCTGTGAGACTGGTTTCATCGTGATTCTTAGTCACTGCTCGGCGACATGCATGGCACATACAGGAAGCAAAGTTAACAAATCAGTTAGTGTGGAGTCTCACGCCAGGATCAGCCAGAATGTGTGACTGTCTGAAACCAACGTCACATCAGTCAAGTAGATTCACTTTAACTGTTAAATAGAGCACATGTCACTCAGTGTTAGTGGACTTGTCCATATGCTCTGATTCACACCTATGCTTTTGATTATAAACACCTATGCGGAGAGTGAACAATGGACATATATGTGGGAAATTCATGACCAGGGGATAGGAGGACAAATATGTCTGTTAGGAATATTATGTTTTGCTTGGATGAAAAAGAAGCTGAATGTTTGTCTTGGTCCAGGAGTCAGACAAGTGCCAATCCGTTTGGTACCTACAATGCAGTCTGGGCTCTAAACTGATACACTTTAGGGGAACGTGTTTGAGAATTTCACTCTTGAACCTCTGTAAAGAGTGGGTGAGTTGGGTTTTACCCCGCTTTTAGCAATATTCCAGCACTATCACCACTGTGGACATGAGAAATAGACTTCACACATTGTACCTGTGTCCATTGTTTCAGCATAAGCACTAAGCACCGCCCCTCAGCAAAGGAAGCACTTTTGGGAAATACATGACGAAGTGGTATGTGGACAAGTAAGGGATCTGATGTGAATATTAACTTCTGCTGGATGACGAGTAGTGTGAATGTTTGTATTTGTCCACAAGCCAGACAGTAACCAGGCTGTTTCGAGTCTGCAATGTAATCTGGACCCACTCCCGCCATTGCTGCAAAGCTCATACACTGAATTGCGTCAGGGGAACGACACGACGGAGCAGTGTGTTCGAAAATTTTACTCTTGAACCTCCAAAAGAGTGTGTTTTACGCTGCTTTTAGCAATATTCCAGCAATATCACCGCGGGGGACACCAGATATGTGTTTCACACATTGTACTCCTATGGGGAATCGAACCCGCGTCTTCAGTGTGACGTGGCACACTTCAACCATTAGGCTACCCAACCGCCCAACCTTTGTAAAGAGGTTTTTTTTATTTATGAATATATTGATCCTTCATTTGGAATGTTGATGCACTATGATGAATACTGCGGTGGAGGTGGTCGGAACGTATTGTCAAGATTTCTCTGAGAAGAACTGCATGAATCAATGTTTTCTGTAATCTAGACCTGTAAACCTGAGACCTAACAATTGCATTACTTTGGACTATCTTCCAACGGATTGACTTACACACACACACACACACACACGCACGCGCGCGCTCACTCACTCACTCACTCACTCACTCGCCGCCGAGTGCAGTCCGTTCCAAGACCAGTGGATGATGGAAGACCTGACTTATTACTGAGCCCTTTACGACGCCTGCAGCGCATACAATTAATTATGTCAATGACATAGCAACAATAATATATTGATTACGATCTGATATGTAATTTATCAAGCAATCTCATATAGTGCCTCGTATACATCATTTTTTCTAATTTACGCATCAGCACTTAATGTCAGCAATCGAAGCTATGAATACAAAATGCTCTTTACCTGAACTGCCTGAAGGACAACGAGGTGAGTGCATGTTGTTATGCATCAAAGCCAGCACCCCGTCCGCTATGTTATATTTGGCAGTAGTGCTTCGCTGGTGTCACAGCAAACTGCAATTTTTTCACAAGTTAATGAATTGTAACCACCTATCAATGCAGTGATCCACGGGTCGCTTACGCAACTACCAATTAGACACTCACAAATATTACCCCTTTTCAGCTATTTGAAATCCAGTCTGAATAATGACTTCATGAAAATCCCACCGATGACAATGTTGAAAAATCTGTTAATGGTATTGAACGCTTATTGCAGATGATTCGTGTAACTTTCCTCAAATCATTATCGTTGCTATAGCTTCGATTCAAGTTGTGGCTGGGTCAGATATGTTGCTTTAACCATTACAGCAGTCATAATGAAATATTTCTTGAAGTCATTTAATAGGCGTCTCTGTTAAACCCTTCAGTGCCAGTGTGTTCAATCACCGGAACATTGAAACACTTGTTTGTCATGTCTACGAACGATTTCAGTAGTAGAAAAGTTCATAATTATTTATAATTAATAATGCACAATTCTTCTAACCTGTCTAGTTTATACCTCACTGGAGTGAGTGATTGAGTTAAAATTTTACATCGCATCGGCCATATTACAACCATATAGCAATCTATACCTCACTGGACACCCGGGGGGTGTCCATATGACGACGTGCATGTGTGTGTATGTGTATGTGCGGCTGCTTGTACTAGCCCAGACTGAAGCTGGTTTTATAGTGCTAGCCCACTGAGATACCATGCCACAGTGAAGCATGTATATGCCACTCAGACACATTATACTGACTCCGAGACAACCAGTCCTTGTTGTACCCATTAATGCCGAGCGCCAGGCAGGGACCAACAAGTACCATATTTTAACGTCTTTTGGTATGACGCGGCCGGGCATCGAACCCGCGACCTTCCGCTCTCCGGGCGGACGCTCTAACCACTACACCACGGAGGCGGTCGGCACCCGGAGGATCTTCGGAGGTCCGAGTAGAGGAGATATCTTGAAAATACATTTTGCCAGTGAAGTCAAGTGTAGAATTCCAAATGTGGTTTACATAAAATAAATCTATCATTTGATCAGATCACATTCTGTATTGTTTTAATTGGCAAAACAGATTAGGGGTTGTACGTCTGTTTGTCAGTTTGGAAGAAAATGTCACCCCCGATGAACACCTTATTCATCATAAGCGATTGCACGAAATTAAAGATGCATTGTGAACTCGAAGATTCCACATGAGGGGGTGTAGGAATAATTTATCTTCCTTTCCGTCAGAATGCAGACTCTGAGTGTCAAGGATTATTTATGACCTGCACGGACAGGAGTCGTCATCAATACAAGGAACAGGTTATTGAGCAACGATAGGATTGTTTTGCGAGTATAAATCGGTGAATATTAAGCGTGAAAAATCTTCACTGTATCTGTAAGAAATCCTATTGTTTCAACCGTTGCGTAGGTACGATAAAATAATAGAAAGTGCCAACACAAGCGAATAATGAGTAAAAGTCTAAATAGTGATATATGTCACGACAATAGCCTTTTTAGTTGGAATTTAATTTAGTTCAATGATATCTCTTTGCTCACCATTACATGATGTTTGTATCGCATTACTGTCATTGTTTTGGGTGTTATTTTGTAAGTGGTTGATGTCAGTCATATCAGCTAGCTACAACCTCTAGTTTGTCTCTTAAATATGAGATGTTGCAGTCTTGGCTGTGATTGCATGTGCAGGCATGTGCAAGCATGCAATCTCTGTTGGTCTCCGCAAATATTTTGTAGTGAATGTTCTAATATGCCTTGATTCTGATTGGACAATCACATTCCCAACAAACATGATTTGACAACCTTATCAATGAGTAAGTATTTCTTCCTATGTCAATTTAGCGCAGAAAGAGTTATATGTTCCAAGGATCATGAATATCAATGATATGATGGAAAAATCCTCATAATCAAAGTCTGACATTTCAGCTCAAAGAGAACACCCACTGCATTCGCGTCTTTACTTTACAACAGCATAGGTTGACGACCACCTGTGAAACGTCAAAACATCCCCCTCGCACCCCTCATACCATCACCCTTCTCATCGTCATTCCATTACACGGCAGCCCCCATCATACCATCGCACCGTCACACCCACCAGACCACTGCATCAATCATACCCATCACGTATGTCAGACTATCATACCTTCAGATAAGTCACACAAAACCACCACAATACCACCAAACCATCACTGTAGTTAGATATTTGTTTGTGGGATCTGGAAGAATGAGAATGATCTACAGATAATACGAAAGTTTCATTGCGCTTGTTGATGTTAGAACGTTCAGAGTTTATAGTCCCAGCCTTTTAGTAAATGAATTAAACAAATATTATTGCGCTTGTACAGAGTCAAAAGAACACATTGAGCGTCATTTGATTTTAAAGGAAGAGTTTGGAGAAGGCGGGTCGTTGCCCCGAAAGAGGAATATAATCCTCTCTGCCCACTTAGAATACACCAAGCACGACGGAAAGAGGAAATGATTCTCATGCCAAAATTATCATTAAATCAGAATATTACGAATCGACGCCTAAATTCACTGGAGCACAGGATAATAACCAGGGTCACGGGTGTCCCACTTGTCTATGGCGCCGAAATTCCTTGAGTTTCTTTTTCATGTCCAGTTGACTTCCCAATGTTAATTATGTTGTTTTTAAAAAACATCAACAAGAAAATCGGCCGGTATAGTGGAAAAATTACCAGGGCAAGTAATTTTACATGTGCCACTGTACCCGAGTACACTAGCAATTTTAAAGTTATTTCCACCCCTGTCAGACTGTTTTGGTTTCTCCGTATACATTTAAACGCACAGTGAACTGGATCATTTCTCAGCAATGGGTGAATGAGAGAGTGAATGATTGGGGTTTTAGCAATATGCCAGCAATATCACAGTGGCGGACACCAGAAATGGGCTTCACACATTGTACCCATGTGGTGAAACGAATCCAAGCGAACGCTTTATCCACCAGGCTATCGTCCCTCAGCAATGGAGGCATTTGGGGGAAATACGTGATAGGTCTGTGATAGGTCTGTTGTGAATATTACATTTGACTGGATGACGAATAGGGTGAATGTTTCTATGTGTCCACTAGACAGACACTAACTAGGCTGTTTAGTGTCTGCAACGCAGTCTGGACTTACTTCCCCCATTGACGCAAAGCTGAGACACTGAATGACATCAGGCACTACGGAGACCACGGCGGTATTCAATCTTTGGTCATGGGAGAAGTTGTGATTTCCTCGAATGTTTTGTCGTCAAAACACGTCCAACATGATTGGAATACTGCCATCAGTACAGTTTACAAACTGAATATATTTTTATGCAAACTGTGTGGTTGACTGGTGCTGCCAGTAGAGCAAGACATGTTATCCCTGATTTTCAGTGATCCATTGGTGTAATTTCCCCAAGTTAGCCTTTTACTCACCATGGAATATGCTTCAGTACGGAATAAAGATTGATTATTCGCTTGCGGTAGCGCTTTCTATTTTCTTTATTGTACCGACGCAACGGTTGAAACAATAGGATTTCTTACAGATACAGAGAAGGTTTTCACGTTTAATATTCAACGATTTATACTCGCAAAACAATGCAATCATTGCTGAATAACCTGTTCCTTGTACTGATAATGAGTCCTCTCTGTGCAGGTCATAAACAATCCTTGACACTCCGAGTCGGCATTCTGACGGAAAGGAAGATAAATTGTTCCTACAATCCCTCATGTGGAAACTTCGAGTTCACAATAAATCCTTAATTTCGTGCTATCACTAGTGATGAATAAGGTGTTCATCGGCGGTGACATGTTCTTCCAGTCCGACAAACGATGGATAGCTGATGGCCCGACACTCATGTATATTGAGGGATTTCCATCGACAGTGGTTGAAATAATTCATCACAACAGACGTACAATCCCGCTTCTGTTTAGCCAAATAAAACCATACAGAATGTAATCTGAACAAATGATAAATTTCGTCTTTACGTAAACCACATTTGAAATTCTACACTTGACTTCATTGGCAAAATGGAATTTCAAGATATTTCCCGTATTTTGGATCTCTGAAGATCTCCCGAGTGTTCAGTGAGGCATAAACTAGACAGGTTAGAAGAAGTGTGCATTATTAACTCAAGGTTATCATGCCATCGTAGTTCAGCTTGGTGATATATCACTGACATCGTGGAAGTGTCTGCGACTATACGAATGACATTTGTCTGTGGAAACATTCGACAGACGCCTGCGTGTATATATGTCTTCGAACAACTTCAGCCAATTCGACATAATGATCAATTTTGCGTTTTGGTTATTTCCGAATTAGGTCGGCTTGTAATTGGAAACCAGAAGAAACATACGTCATTGTGCCAGGAAGATAGTCGTCGGACGCTGTTACGGAAATGACGGACGAAGCGGACAATAAATATGAACTTTTCTGCGACTGCAATCGTTCATAGACATGACGAACGAGTCGTTCAATGTTCCAGTGATTGAACACACTGGCACTGAAGGGCATCACAGAGACGCCTATCAAATGACTTCAAGAAATATACCACTATGGCTGCTGTAACGGTTAAAGCAACATATCTGACCCAGCCACAACTAGAATCGAAGCTATAGCCACGATAATGGTTTATCAAACGTTACACGAATCATCTGCAATAAGCTAACAATACTATTCAAGATTGTCGTCGGTGGGATTTTCATGGGGGCATTATTTAGACTGGAACCCTAGGAGCTGATAATGGGTAATATATGTGAGGTGTAGTGTCTTATTCTCTGATGTTGATCTGTCTCCTGGTGTAGTACTCTTTCTTACTATCAACCTGTAAACCACTCACTGTTACGTTAGCCGTGTCTTTGCCCGTCAGTAGTTGTTACATCGTCCACCCCCAACCCCAACACCCACCCCAACCCACCCACCCCCAACCCCTTCTATGTCATTTATCTTTTCTCGTCAACAATCCCCAAGGGCCCCTTTGTTATTTGGGTCAGGTATTCTCAACCTGTAAACCATTGATTGTTACGTTAGCCGTGTCTTTGCCCGTCAGTAGTTGTTACATCGTCCGACCCCTCCCCCAACCCCAACCCCCAACCCCAACCCCCTTCTATGTCATTTATCTTTTCTCGTCAACAATCCCCAAGGCCCCCCTTTGTTATTTGGGTCAGGTATTCTCAACCTGTAAACCACTGATTGTTACGTTAGCTGTGTCCTTGCCCGTCAGTAGCTGTTACATCGTCCACCGACACCCCACCTCCATCCCCCTCTTCCATGTCATTTGTTTCGTCACCAATCCTCAAGGCCTTCCTTTGTTATTTGGGTCAGCTATCCTCAAGGTTGATTTGTTTGTTGTGTCATGTATTCGTTTCGTTTCGTTTTCTCTGTGGATTTCCTCTCAGGCTTTGCTGCTTGTTTCGTCATCAATCATCTGTGTAACCTTGCTTGTTACGTCAACAATCAACATGGCTTTATTATAGTTTCACGTCAACCGTCGTCTACTTGCCGGTGAGAGTTCTCAACACAGACACTGCATGGAATCGATAAAACTTTCACCTCACTTCTAATGAACAAGTAATATATTATCAGCGTAGCATGTGATATGAAACCGTACTTTAATGTGATTTGAAACACGACCGACCATTAGGGTTTAATAGCCCCAATTACCTGTTATAAAGGAGTAGTAAAAAGTAAATTAAAGAGTACAATTGGGTTATAAGTTTGCAATTGTTTGAACATTACACCAAATGACTCATACCGAGCATCATTGAATAGCTGAAGCCAAATACCAGCTGTCAGAAGCATAATGAAAAGAGACTAGATCTATCATTTGTTCTTATAAGACAATCCGTTTGTTTGTTGTCTCTCCCAGTGTCAGTTGAGTCTCTCTCTTGTACCATGGCATAGGCTGCTGAAGACCAGTTCTAAACCGGATCTTCACGGGTGCCATTTATGTAACTTAGATCCATTTATATTGAATGAACACATCAATTTCTTATTTGATAGGTCATTAATAATCAGAATATAGCAAGCATTGGTGACTATTGTTTCTGGGTGTTTTGGTAGTACAGTTGTGCTGCCGGCTGGTGTGATAATGAAAGTTTCCAAATCCCTAGCTAACTGGCACGATACGAGGCTATTAAATCAAGATTGAAACAAATTTAGTTCAATGACTTGCTCGCCATTACATGATAATTGCACCGCATTACTGTCATTTCTCGGGGGTAATTATGTAAAGTGGTTGATGTACGTCATAACAGCTAGTTACAACCTCTCGTTTGTCTCTTAAGTGTGAGATGTTGTAATCTTGGCTATAACGTGCAGGCATGCATATTGTGCTGAGCTTGGCTAATCTTCTGAAGCAGCGTTTCTATCGTGCCTCGATGCTGATCAGACCATCAGAGATTTCAAATCACAGTAACATTGAACAGGATTCGACGGCTTTTTCACCATTAAAAAACTTCATACAGGAATACTTTCTCTTCAAATAAGTAAAAAGAAGATTCATATGTGTACCAAAGGTTGTAAATATTGATGTTGCGATGGAGAAATCCTGAAGGCAAATGTGTTGCATTTCGATTTTGTAACTGAAGAGCATGTGAACAAACATAAAAATGTCATCCACTGCACTGACGTTTTTAATCCACAACAGCGTAAGCTTGTGTGGACCAATGAAACGTCATACCATCACCATCATACCCCTCAAACAGTCACCGTTTCCATCATCATTCCATTTCATACACACGCGCAGACACACAAACAGAGAGACAGACACACACATTAAACCTACACACTATAACACCACCATACCATAAAACCCACGGTCCACACCATTTACTGTATCAAACATACCATCACATAGGCATATCTTAACACCTTCATACGCATCATACCGTCACGTCATCACACACACAGTATAAAATTACAATTCAAATCTCTATTCAATAACTGATCACACCCGTTACACTTTCACACCTCCACACCATCGTACCTTTCCAACCATCACACTCCTCAAACCATCCCAACAGGTAAGTATTGGTTTGTCGGATCTGGAAGTATAATAAAATATCTCCTAGGAAATAGGTATTAACATTTACAGAATTACAAGAATTAAGTTTCATTCTATTTTAGAACGGTGCCCATATTCACCGGAGCACAGCTTAACGACCATAAGAGTGAGTGATTGAGTTATTATTTAACGTCACATCGGCAATATTTCAGCCATATCGTGACGAGAACATTTGTGACATTGAAATGGAATAGATGTATTTTATAAAAAACCTGTGTGCCCCAATTGCCTACGGTTCCTTCGAGTTCCCAGGGTCCTACGATCGTTGCAGATTCGCCATGATAATGATGTTTGCTCACTGATGTAGAAAATGGTTTATCCCCGCCATCCACTTGGCTTGCCGCCCACACGAAGCTGACACAAAAGGATATCATTGAAATACTGGTGGCCCTCAAACTAAACTTCTTCATTCACACACATGTGATCTGTCTAACACCAACTGTTCAGGTACAGATGTGATCATGAATAGGCATCAGTTCTTGACAATTGATTCAGATTTATGTGCATCTCAACCCCATAACGTGTGAAGAAAAACAAGAAATTATTTCAAAGAATAAAAAAGAGAAAGCAAGAATCGAATTTACACCGATAAAATATTGTCCTGTTCCATAGCAACTGAAACATGAAGAAGTTATATACAAACGCGTTACTATGACGATCAACAATTGGTATTCTGATGATACGAGCATATGATAAACGAGCATATGTAACAGTCAACAGACTGCCTTTAGTGAGTGTAAATGCCATTAAGAGACAAGTCTGTGAACATAGTGCTCGAGGGATTGGTTTCAACGTGATACTTCGTCACTGCTCGGTGACATTTATGGTGCATACCGGAAGCAAACAAATCAATTGGTGTGGAGTCTCACACCATGGAAGACCTATGACCAACTACTGAACCCTTCGCCTGCAGCGTATACAATTCATTCTGTCAATGACATAGTGGCAATAACATATTGATTACGATCTGATATGTAATTCATCAAGCAATCTAACATAGTGCCTCGTATATACCATTTTTTCTACTGTACACATCAGCCCTTAATATCAGCAATCGAAGTAATCAATACAAAGTGCTCTTTTCCGTAACTGCCTTAAACAGTTGCATAATCAAATCAGTTGATAGACAGTGGACTGGGTGCATGTTGTTCTACATCAAAGCCAGCACCCTATCTGCTATGTTACTGTAACCAGTAAACCATCGCCTCTAGGGCAGGTTAACCAGTCACTGATGTCATTAGCATAGAAATAGAAAACTCGTATCAAGTATTAAAACTGAAAGCTATATTGCCTCAAAAGCAATGTATAGTTAGTGAAAAAAGCTAGAAAATTAGACTTTCCTTTAGACTGCTAATTGTTAGCATTTGACTTAATGGTAGTACCTATCTTGACCTATGGTGCAGAAGTCTGGTCTTTCGAAAACCTTGAAAGTTTGGAGAAAATTCATTTAAAATTCCTAAGAGTCATTACAGGATTAGGAAATTCAACCCCTCGTTTAATGCTGCATGGGGAATTAGGAAGATTCCCTATTAGAATTATGATATATAAACGTTTATTAAACTTTTGGCACAAGTTAACTTACCAAGAAGGTGTTTTTATTCTTACGAACTTACTTTACAAGTATTTATCACTTCAAAGAACAATAAATAAAAAAGATAATCCCTGGCTCTAGCACGTTAAAATATATTAGACAATACTGGACTCTTGTTTGATTTTGAAAACCCCTGAATTTATACAACCCAGTGGCTGGTCTCAAAGTTGAACATATTCTTAAAGATCAATTTATCCAAAACTGGCACGATGACATTATATCTAGTCCCAAGGGAATACATTATCAGCACCTAAAGCCATTTCCCAATTTTGATGTGTATCTCCTCCTACCAAAACGCATTTCTTTACCATTATTGAGATTTAGAACATGTAACCATAGTTTACCTATTGAGACGGGTTGCTGGTATAATATTCCAAGGGACGAGCGAACATGTCAACTATGTACTTCTAAAAGCATCGCAGATGAATATCATTATATCTTGCATTGCAAAGCATTACATACTTTGAGGAAACACTATTTACCCTCCCATCTAACCTCTTTTCCCAATGAAACAAAGTTCACGAAAATATTATCTGTAAAACATCTCGAGACATAGTAATCTATCAAAATATATCCTTCATCTATCATCTCTTGTCAGAAAAAAATGTTAATATGTTGTTTACTGCCATCTTGAATTTGAATTTGTATTTGTATATATGTTTACAATATATGCTCTTGTACCACCAAGGTGGTTTAAGAGAATAAAGAATTGAATTGAGCAAAGACCAGCCCTGTCCTTGCAAACTGCATAATACTTCACCAGGTTATGAATTGTAAACACCTTCAATCATCAGATGAGTCGGCAACAATGCAGCGACATAAAATATCTTAACTCCAGACTCTAGAAGATCTGATTTATGTGAAGACAGTTTTTGATTAACATGTGCTTATTATTAAATATGGGACAGCAGCTACCAAATATCGTCCTTATCGTCTCATATTGGTTAAATCCTTGTCATGTGACTGGATCATTGATGCGGCTTAACCTGGCTTCAGAGCCAACTCAGTCATCATGGTAAAGATATAGACAGATTCTTCGTGCAAATGTCAGATCGAACGGTGTGACCGCAGCTCCGTCTTAATTGGGTCAGTGAGTTGGGGTTTAAACCGCTTTCGCCAATGTCACAGCGATATCAGGACAGGGGCTACAGATATGGGTCTCAAGCACAGTGCCTATGAAGAAGAAAAGAAACTGAGCCTTGGTGTGACATCACAACCTGTCGTCCCAACTTTGAAGGAACTAACATCTCAGGATCACAAGATGTTTGTACTGGTGCTAGTCAAAACTCCTTCATAAAGTATATACAGTTTTACTAAAGGCGTTTTGACGAACACAAATATATGGAAACCACTCTTTGCACATACTTATATATTTATCCTCTATGTAGTTGGATTTACAACAGAAACATAATGGGTGACACCTGGCGCAACTCGTACGGATTCTTGTCTAAGCTATTCTAAATCTATGAAGTGAGATAACATTAATTAATACAATTTTCACTGTCTAAAAGAACTGTATATAAATGCTTTAAAACTACTAGAAACGGCACTCTGTCTGTCTTGCGCTTTGATGACTTAGGATGTGAATTCGGACAGAAAAATACAGCTGCGCATTCCTGCTCATTGAATTTTCCAAATATTTAGTGTAACGCCATGATGTTTCATGAACTAAGAGCCCATCAACCTATACACAAATGCTGTATTAGAAGAAAACATTGTATCTGGAGGGAAGGTTCCTCGTTATTGTCATTAAAGTTCAACGTTTTAAGACCTTGATGTTTCTACACGTGTTGTCGTTATGAACGAACATGCATTACGCTCACTTCGAAGGCTTGTGTTATTGTGCTAACGATCTGGAACGGCTCATTAACACTTACTACATTACCGATTTCTGTTTTCGACACAAACTCCTAGTTCAGAGAGCCACTGTTTTCTTCAAAGGGAAGTAACTCTACACAGCCAACTGCCGAGGCTCAGACCGTCGAAGCCTCAGGCTGAGTATAAGCTTGCAATCATCGACAATTGATTCATCATTCTTGTTCAGCAGTCGTTTTACATACGACAAGCCACGATGACAGAGAATTAATTTACCTTAATTGATGACAACAACTCGTGCCAGTGTTGCTGAAACTGGTGGATTTTCCATATTGTGAAGTATAGAAAGATAAATTGCTGTTGGCAATCTCCCTTCTAAGTTACGGATGCATTCCTGAGATCTCTTCCTCTTTCCTGTGCCAGTTTAAAAACAGCAGAGGTGTAGATATCGTTCTGTAACTGTCACTCCTATCAGCGGCTGTGCGAAGTATTGGGCTGCAAGACTCTGGTCGTTCTTATACACTCTCTGTATTATGCAAACTTAACCATACCCCGTGAAACCCGGATACAGAAAATACACGCCCTCCCATCTGCCCTCTATTTGGCTCCAAGTAATAACGGTATTCAACGAACAAAGCAATGATGTCCCCGGGGAACACCAATGGAGGGGCACGTGTAATACGTTTCCTTTTTACAGGTATTCGTTTCATCGAACGATTTCATCAAAACAGCCAACATGATTCCATTACTTCTGTTAGTAAATTATATAATGTGTATCCATGTATTTGTGCAAATTTTGATATTGACTGGTGCTACCAGTAGAGAAGGACAGACCATTTCTTCAAAACAAGAGTTACCATTCATACCATTTGCATCACTTGTTTTTGCCATTGATTTTACGATATTATGTAGTATTGAAAGTTGTAAATATTACGGACACAACGACCATGTTCAACAAACATTCTCAAACCCTGTAAGGGTCATATTGACAGGGACGGTGGGGTAGCCTAGTGGTTAAAGCATTCGCTCGTCACGCGGAAGACCCGGGTTCGATTCCCGACATGGGTACAATGTGTAAAGCCCATCTCTGGAGTCCCACGCAGTGATATTGCTGGGATACTGCTAAAAGCAGCGTAAATCCCAACTCACTCACTCACTCATATTGATAACCAACATCGGATATAACCCTAGACCAGTATCTCTTATTTTGTTCGTCAGATCCAAGCTGCAATCCATTTATTTGTATCAACAGCTGCTTCCATCTACACTTGTCGGGTAGCGGCTGCCACATTTTCATTCGTGACATGCTCGTAACATGACAGCTATTATTCTTATATATTCTTACATCTTATAAACACCTTGATCGTCAATGATTTGGTCAAACTGAATTGTATGAATCTGTCGCGATAGCGCCACCAAAGTTCACAATAACAACTTTCATTGTCAAGGTTTATCAGTTTAACAGAGATTATGTGTTGTACCTAGAATAGGGATAAATGCGGACGGCGGACAGTCACAAATCTTTCTGCAGCTAATAAACTTTAAGTAAGAAACTTTACTATCCTCTACTTTGTTAAATCTTAACCATATGCTGTAATTATATCTTAACTTTAACCATTTGTACTTTAACAATGTGATATCATTCTATTTAGTAAATGAAAATGTCACACTCGTGTGTACATCTTGGTTATTCGCGTTGTAATACTGCTCTGCATAGATTATGCCAATTCTATTAACTCTATTTCAACGGCGTTGTTTACCGTTTTGAATATGTACTGTGTCTGAACTTGAATGTGTGTTTCGTGAAAGTCCAGGTATTGTAATAGATAAAGTGTATTGGATGTACTGATAATGGTGTACACTTGCTTCTATAAATGGTTGCACCAGGCTATAAAACCTGACATATAGTCATTTATGTATATAGACATTTATGGACTTATTATGTATGATTCTGTGGCTGTCTGACTTGGGTTGGTATTGAACATTGGTACCTCTGCTTGATTTCCCTCCCGTTTTGAAATCATCGTACCGACGCAACGATGGAAACATGATTTCTTACAGATGCAGTGATGGTGTTTCACGTTAACATTCAACAATTTCTGACATCATCGTCTTTGCCCAATCCCATTGTTGATGAATAACCTGTTCCTTGTATTGATAACGAGTCGATCATAATAATCCTTGACACTCCCAGTCGGCATTCTGACGAAAAGGAAGATAAATTGTTCTTACAATCACTCATGTGGAAACTTTGAGCTTACAATAAATCTTTAATTTCGTGCGATCACTTGTGATGAATACGGTGTTCATCGGGGAAGACGTGTTCTTCCAGTCCGACTATCGATAGATAGCTGATGGCTCCCGTTTTTGTACTGACCTTCATGTTTATTGTCGGAGGGTTTTCCTGGTTGAAATAATTCATCACAACAGACGTACAACCCCGCTTCTGTTTGTCCAAGTACAATTTTTTAATGCATGCGAAATTTACTCTGAACAAATGATAAATTTGGTTTTTATGTAAACCTCATTTAAAATTCTACACTTGACTTCACCGATATAATGTGTTCTCCAGATATCTCCCCTATGTGTGTCTCTGAAGATCCCTTTGCGTCCAATGAAGCTTAAACGAGACTGCTTCTTAGGAGAATTATGCATTATTAACTCAAGCTTATGTCATCGTGGTTCTGCTTGGTGATAAATCACTAACACCGTGGAACTGTCTGTGAATATGCGAATAACATTTGTCTGTGGAAACATATTCGACAGAAGCCTGTGTGTAATATAAGACGTGTTTGGCTTCGAACCACTTCAGCCAATTTGACATGTCAGACACATTTTGCGTTCTGGTTATTTCCGAATTAGTTCGGCTTGTAATTGGAAACCAGAAGAAACATACGTCATTGTGTCAGGAAGGCAGTCGGCAGACGCTTTTAAAGAAATGAGGGAGGAAGCCGATGATAAATATCAAACTTTCATTTTGTGTGACTGACATTGTTCGTTGATGTGAGTTTCTTGTGCTCGAGTGTTCCTGTGCTCCAGTGATTAAACATACTATAACAGAAGAATCACAAAGCCGCCTATTGAATGACAAACAGAAAATATGTCATTATGATAGTGTCACGTTTGACCCAACGAATAGAACTACAATCGTCATTATAATGTCTAAAGTCGTTTGTTACTTAACTATCTCATTGTCTGATGTGGATGTCATGTCATCTTGTCTCCTTGTATGATATTGTTTAAAACTATCAACTTGAAAAGCACTTGCTGGAATAGCTATCGCTCTGATTTGCCAATACATATTACTCCTTCTTTGGGCTTTGAGTGTGTTGTATGTCAGCCCTGTAGGGATGATTTGTTCGTTACGTTATCTTTCGTCTGCATTTCCTTTGCATTTTACATGAAAACACCCAGCGCGGGTACGTCATCATTCATCTTGCTAGCTTTATTTGTTACATCAACAACCTCTACAGATATTTTGTATTTAAGTCTACCGTCGTCTACGTCGTATTTGCTCGTGAGAATTCTCGCCACAGATTTTTACAAGGCACAGAATCAACGTTCCACCTCAAATCCAATCATCAAATAATTCTTTAAATCAACTCATAACGTGATTAGGAGGCAGTACTGCAAGTCTTTGATGTGAATTGAAACACGACCGAACGTTTAGTTTTAATAGCCCCAGTTACGTGCTATAAACGAAAAGCAAAAAGAATATGAAAGGGAAAATTGGGTTACACGTTTCCAATTGTTTGAACATTAAACCAAATGACTCATACCGAGCGTCCTTGAATAGCTTTTCTGAAGCTTAATACCAGCTGTCAGAAACATAATGAAAACAGAATGCAGATTATAGTTATCATTTGTTCTTATTAGACAAACTTTTTGTTGTATCACCCAGTGTCAATTAAATCTCTCTCATGTTCCAATAACGTAAATCTCCCACAAAATCCGGAGCTCAAACATTTCTAACAAAGCTATTTTATGTAACTTCGATCGATCTTCCTTAAATAAACATATCCATTTACTGATTTTGAGGTCAGCGTTCATAAGGCTGCGCGTATTGCCATGGGGAATGATGCAAGTGTTAGTGTCTGCAATTTCTGGGTGTTTATAACAGGTAGTTCAATAGCAACAATTAAAGTTTCCTTATCTCAAGCAAGGTTGGAACAAATTTACTTCAATGATATCTCTTTGCTCACCATTACATGATAATTGTACCGCGTTACTGTCACTTCTCGGGTTTAATTATGTAAAGTGGTTGAAGTCAGTCATAACAGCAAGCTACAACCTCTCGTTTGTCTCTTAGGTGTGAGATGTTGCAATCTTGGCCATAATGTACAGGGGTGTCCTCTCACTTAGCCATATCTCTCACTCAGATTCTTTCAAAACAGGTCTCTCACCTAGCCATAGTGCAATGTTGTCTTAACAAGACCCTTTTGGTCAGACTCTGAATGAACCTGTACAGGCATGCATACTCTGTTGGGATCCGCTAATATTTTGTTGTACATATTCTACGGAAATAAAATCAGGGGGTTTAAATCACAATTGCATTCCTGCACTGAATACATGATTTTGACTGCCTTATCACCGTGTAAGTGTTTCAAACGGGAAGCATGTGAGCACGGATACGAAGTGAACATTCACTGCATATATGTTTTAACCCACAACAGTGTACGTTCACGACCACCATTAAACGTCATACCCTCACCATCACACCCCACATATATTCACCCTTCCAATCATCATTCCATTCAATGGCATCAGACCATGGCACCAATCATAACAATCACACATATCACACTACCATGCCATAACACCAGTCATGATTGTCACCAGAACACGATAATACAAGCACAGCATCACGATATCACCTACAGTATATAATTACCCTTTACATCATCACTGCATTACTACCCATACCCATAACACGTGCATACCTTCACAGCATTGCACCCATCCAACCACCACACTCTTTTTTATGTTTGGTTTCTCGGCTGTTGTTTTTAAAGGACATGATATTCAAAGTTCTACAACATGATAATTTTAGCATAAAAAATGCTAAATGAATTGTTGAAATTACCTCCATATGCTTTTTTAATGTGTTTTAGTGCTGTTTTTTCCCTCTTTGAAGACCTCAAAGTTAACCTATTTTACAATATCTTCGAAAAAAACCTGCATTTTCATATTTTCAGAGTGATAAAAAAAGTGAGCAAAAGCTTGACCCATCCCAATTTTTTTACCACACATGAAGAGAGTAAATTAGAATGCACTCCTAAAAATTGTGGTGGGTCACGCTTTTGCTCATATCAAAATGTTTAAAAAGTACATTTTTTCTGGTGTATGAAATTGCCCCATACAACATCTCAAAATCAACATTGGCGTAAAGTAATATCTCTGAAAACTATCTGTCACATTTTACACAACTATACCATGATTCATTACTATTTTGAATGTTTTAGAGCACTAAAATGAACTTATCAAACATGTTTATTAAAACATTTCAATATCATAAGGGACTCTCAAGGGTGATTACTTTGAGGTAAACAAGGGTAGTTTTTGGAGACCCTGTTGATCACTGCTGAAAAATAAGAAGTCATCAGAAGATTTTTCAAAATATGATCAGGCAGCATTCTAAAGGTGAGAATCTTTGTAATTATGCTAGAATTTTATCATATTTGTTCTATCATCTGTTTAGCAAACCCCTCTGTGTCACCTGTCACTGTCAAATAACACTGGCATTCCACTGATGTAACAGTGTATAAACATACACATTTTAACAAAAAATAATGTACCTTGATGTTTTCTAGGATATATCAGGCTACATTTAATATTGTTAGAATAAGAACATTGTATCAAGGTCTAGCAGATTATGAAAAGCAAGCAGACGTCAAGGACACATTGTTGCAAAGTGTATATATAAGCTTAAAGTGACAAATAATTACAGTAGAATCTGTAGCCTAGTGGTTACAGTGATGGCTTCTCAATTTTTTTCTGTTATCAGACATTCAGGTTCAAATCCTAATTGTTTATTTCTTTTTCTTCTTTTTTTTCAAAAGTTAAGTTAAACATTGTAAATTGGCTGACAAAACTTGTGCACATGAAATACAAATTTTGTAAAAAACAATTCTTAAGTTTGGTAATGTAAGTTACACTGTTCAAACAAACTTGAATTAACATCATGTAAATCTTGTTTAAGCTTGAAGACACTGACTTTTCCACTTTGTTCCCACACAATAAAGAACCTGTAGAAGGTAAGCATTGTTTCAAAATGGTAGTATGGTAATTTCTTTAAGTAATTATTTACAAACTGTCCAGAGCTGTTAATTAGTGGTGCACTGATCAAACAAATAATTAGTTTATGGATATTTTGTGGGCTGCCAGTCTATTACCGATAACCAAATCACATAATCAATTAAAGCGTTCACTATTTCTTCTTAAAAATATGTTTACAGAATCAATGACTATTGGTTTCAATTGTCATATTAAAACTGAAGACTGATTACCTTTGTTTTCAAGTGCTCTAACTGTTGTTTTTATCTTATATCTATAATTGATCAAAAAGTGGCCTCAACAATTGATGATGCTTTTGGAGGTCAATTCCCTTCCTATATAACTGTCCTATTGACATGTTTAGCATTAGAAAAAATTACAAAGCACCAATTTCTTGAACATAATGATAATTCTTTTATGATTTCAAATATTTGTTTTCAGATAAGAGAAATTTGCTTGGACTGATTTCAGGAGTGTCATTTCATGAAGATGACAACTTAAAACTTGAGGTGGAAGGCAAGCATAATATGTGTGCTAAAAATAACCAATATTTTTTTCTTCAATTTTCTTATTTAATGTGACAGAATTTCAGAAATACTGATGTCTCAGTGGTGATTAAATCTGCATAAGCCTTCAAGGCCGGACTACTGACATTTGAAAATAAATAAGTAATGTTACCCTTGAATAGATTTATAATATCAAAGTTTTAAAACAGGATTTTCTTTTGATATAAAGTCATCTGTTTTTCAGTTGAGAGAAGATCTGGATATGGCAGACACCAAGACAATATGCCTGTTTCCAGCAACTCTAGAGATACACGGTTGAATGCTGCAGTTCTTGACAGTGATTCAGAAACTGATTCAGAGATTGATGACCATGTGGATGTTTTATATATATTTGCAGTGAATGAGTTGTGAATAATTACTTTTTGAAGAGTTTTGAATACTGACTTTTAACACTTACTTGGTGTCAAAATCAAGCTGTGCCAAGAATGTAATTTCACCCGAAATAGGCCCCTTTAACATGATTGGTTATTATAACAACATGTTGAGAATGAGATGTCTACGGTATATATTTGCAAGAATGTTGTAAATACTGACTTTTAACACTTACATGGTGTTAAAATCAAGCTGTGCCAAGAATGTAATTTCACCCAAAATGGCCCCCTTTGAGGTCAAGACCTGTGATATTTAGGGAAGCATGGTTGGTTATTGTAATAACATGTTGTGAGTGAGATGTTTACTGTATATTTGCTAAAACTGGTTGTAAATACTGACTTTTAACACTTACATGGTGTTAAAATCAAGCTGTGCCAAGAATGTAATTTCACCCAAAATGGCCCCCTTTGAGGTCAAGACCTGTGATATTTAGGGAAGCATGGTTGGTTATTGTAATAACATGTTGTGAGTGAGATGTTTACTGTATATTTGCTAAAACTGGTTGTAAATACTGACTTTTAACACTTACATGGTGTTAAATCAAGCTGTGCCAATAATGTAATTTCACCTGAAATAGGGCCCCTTTGAGGTCAAGACCTGTGCTTTTAGTGCAACATGATTGGTTATTGTAATAACATGTTGTGAATGAATGATGTGTTTACTGTATATTTGCTAAAACCGGTTGTGAATACTGACTTTAACACTTACTTGATAAAATCAAGCTGTGCCCAAAATGTAATTAGACCTAAAATGGGCCCCTGTTATTTTTCGTGGGACATGATTGGTTATCATAAGTACATGTTGTAAATAAATTTGTTTATAAACAGCTTTATTTCAGATGAAATTGATACATAGAATATTTGAAACTTCAAGTCAGTGGTAGCAGACTGCCTTGGATGTTTCCTAATTTAATCTGTAATAACAGATCCCATTTAAATATATAGAACATACTTTTGAAAACTTTGAGATTCATTGCAATTTAAAGCCTCTCGTGTGTCAGGGGAATGGGGGACATTGTCCTGAAAGAGGAATATAATTATCTCTGCATATTTAATCTCTGCATATATAAATCCAATACAAAGAAAAGAGGAGATGGCCAAAACGACGAAATAATCATTGATAGTACACCAAACATGAGATGGGACTAAATACGAAACGGCGCCTAGATTCACTGGAGCACAGCATATCAACCAGATCAAGGGGTGTCCCTGTTGTCCCAGTTCCTCTGGCATGCGATCGTTGCAGATTAACCAGATCAAGACAACACTATACCCATGCTTTTGAGTGAGTGAGTGAGTTAAGATTTAAAGTCACATCGGCAATATTTCAGCCATATCGTGACTAAAACAAATTCTATATTCATGATAAATACACATAATTTATAAAACCCTGTCAGCGAAGGACAGTAAAATTATCACAAAATGAGTTAAAACTAGCTAACATATATCTTTAAAAGTAAACAACTATATTGGACAATACAATGTAAAAATGGGCTATTGATTGCCAGCAACTGAAGTTAGATCACCATACTAGGGACCATGGGGACCCATGCTCTTGAGTTCACCTAGGTAGAAAAAGGAAATCCACCAATACACTTGCTTCACCTCCTACACGAAGCTGACACAATGGGACCTGTTCGAGTGTACAGATGGGGATGAATTATTGACAGCTGATTCAGATTTATGTGGATATTAACCTGATGTGAAAATGAAATGACACACATATCGAAACAATATATAAAAACCCGAATCAGACTGCAAGAGACGGAATTACACCGAACACACATTGACCCTTACCATAGCAACTGAAACATATTGACCAGCAACAGGTGGTGTTCTGATGAGACGTAAAAGCGAGCGCATGTACCGGGGTACCAGTCACCAGACTTACATGTATGATACCGAGTGTAAATGCTGTCGAGAGACAAGTCTATGAATATGCCTTTGAGGACTCGTTTCATCGTGATTCTTCGTCACTACTCGGCGAAATGTATGATGCATACCAGAAGTAAACAGATCAATTAGTGCGGAGTTTCATGCCAGGATCAGTCATACTAAAACAAACGCCACATCAGCCAAATAGACTCACTCCGACCATTGCTGCAAAACTGATGCACCGATGACATCAGGAGAAAGCCTTGATTGAGACCACTACAGTATTTTATTTCTGGTAATGGGCATTGTGTACTTTCGACTAACATGCTTGTACGTTTGTAAAGAAGGTTTCTTTATTCATGAATATGTGTAATCTGTATTTGGAACTTTGATGTACTTTTCACGCAATGAAGTTTAGAAATTGGTCTTAATTACGAGCTCACTAAGGTAATAATAAAAAATCAGTGTGGAAAACATTTCAAGCATATTTTATAAAGGGTTTGCATGTTTCAGGGTGTACAATCTAAACCTGATGAATGCTTAGGTGGAGTTGGATCAGACATATAACTTACGTTTTCCTGAAACAGTGTCAATAAATTTGTCTGTCGTGATGGGGATTTCGCTAAAGTGGGTAACGTCTAAGACCTGCATCACTTTGGACCTTCCTAATTAGCGGACTGACTGACCCACTCACTCACTCGTTCACTGACTCACTGACTTACAGAGTCACTCGGAGTGTAGTGAAGATCTTTTCTCATTCCAATGGATGGAGGAGGACGTTTGCCATTTTGATGACAAGACAAGACAAGACAAGACATTATTTATGTCACACGTAAAAGTGCATCAGATCCATTTGCGCAACCGCGTTCTTAAAACCAAGATTGTTTGCCTTGTTCCAACGATTCTCAAGACGTTGTACTAAAACTAAATTTAAAAATCAGCGATAATATTAGCATTTACGATTAACGAGATCGGGATCAAGACTGAGCCTCGTGTTACTTCCACTGCGAATACAACTGGTTCTGTAAAAGTCCTTGTAACAAGGATATATTGATTAAGATCTGATATGTAATTCATCTAATACATTGCCTCTTATAAACCATTGTTTCTACTTTACACATCAGACCTCAATATCAACGATCAAAGTAATCAATAAATACAAAGTGTTCTTTTCCTCAACTGCCTTACACAGGTCTATAAGCCAATCAGTGGAGTGGGTGCATGTTGTTATACACCATAGTCAGCCCCCTTTCAGCTATATCATGGTAACCAATAAAGCATCACCTCTAAGTTAGGATAACCAGTCACTCATGTCATGAACAACGACCCACAACGTCCGCTGTACAGAATAGGTAAGGAAGGAGTGGGTGTGAGTAATTCAGCTCTATGTGTTTACGGACATTAACGTTGCATATAGCTGAATCATCACTCCGAGGACTAATTATCACAATCAGGCACTGTAAGTCCCCATTGTCCCTAGTATGGAGACCTACCTTCAGTTGTTGGCGATCTATAGCCAATTTCTATATTGTATTTGTCACTTAACAGTTTACTATTTCATATGCTCCCTAACTAGTTTTAAATATAATGTACTAGTCGTTGTACTGTCCTTTGGCGACAGGATTGAAATGTATTCTTTATTCAATATTTTTTATTGCTGTATAAGGTTCTCTCGTCACGATATGGCTCAAATATTTGCCGATGTGACGATGAATTTTAACTCACTCACTCACTTAGTACCAACTTATGAAACCAACAACACCTACAACAACAACAACATCAACAACCAATTTATAATGACAATCAAGCAAGAAGAATATACACAACATTTACATAAAGGCATGTGCCCTCCATGACTTCATGAGTTCCATGCATCTCGCGGAGACCATCTTTGTCATCAAAGCCATAATCAATTCCTTTCAGAGTTCTTTCCAAAACATACGATAATTCGTCAACTGATCCTTAGAAGATCGCATTCGTCATTCGCGGTCCAGTAAAAATGCAATGGGTTTTTTTTATCGTCGTACAACCAGAATCATTCCAATTCTAGTAAGATAATTCCTCTCCATAGACGACAGCTTTTCATTAGAATATCGAATAGTTGTTTGATGTTAGAGCCTAAAACTCTCTCCACAAAGGCACGTATGATAAATGAGTCGGTGACAGCTTCATTACCATGGCATACTCAAGAAAGTGGCTCGACAACTGCTGCAGCGCTAGGTATAGTATTTATGAACTGCCTATAATCACCAGTAAATCATGGCTTGTCCAGCCGAGAGAACAACAGGCTGTTTCATCTTCAGAGTTTATGGAGCAAAAACTATTATTTTCTTTAGTTGTATTCTGCTCGTTACAGATGTATATTGATTGCCTCGACGCTCAACAAACGGAATGGGTAAAACGTTCTGACAAACATTCACACTACGTCTAGCAGGCCAAATTGTAGTAACATCACTGTCCATATCTATATGCAATGTAAAGAGTACATACCCTTGCTGCGGTTACCGATAAGGGGGATATCCATATATTTTGAATATTTTGACGTGATTTTAAAATTGCCTGTGGCGGAACTGGTATATATTTTGAAGAGAATTTGTTTCACCTTATTATCGTTATAGCCTGGCGTCATACTTTGAAACGTTATTTACATAAAATGAACTAATATAACAATAAACATCATAAGCATCTGTCCGGCAATTTAGATATGATGACATGCATCAAAGACGCTATTCACCCGGCAGGTTGGTCACCATTTAAGAAAAGCATGCGTTGCTGAAGAGAATGTCTCAGTTCTTGAGTTATACATAATTACCGCCATCGTTCTGCGTTCGGGATAATTGGTATGAAGAAGCCTGCTTTGGTCTGTACAAGTACACACCTAGTGCCACTAAACCCCAGCAACTGCCACTGCAGCACTTGATTCCCTGAGTTGGCGGAAGTATGGATAATGGTAATTGGGGAACGGCTGCAATGATCCGCTCTGATTGAGGATTTCTTGGAATGCTCATTTTAACGGGACTACTTTAGATATAGCGGTGATATATATTCATGACGTAATCTGAAATGTACTTCCCTTTTATTCGGCTTGAATGATTGAACGTATTATGTAAATGTATATCGATTGAGAAGCACAGCCTTGGCAAATGCAGCAGTTGATTGCCGAACTCACAGTTCTCAGATGATATCAATTCGCACTTGTTAATAGAGAGGAGAAATTGTTTGGATCATCTTGAGTAGTTGTAAAGTGAGTACACACCAAAGAGTCATTTAGACGCTAAGTATTCATTGTCCGAATGATTATTAAATATAGAAAAAATGAACCTTGTCGTTTGAGCTTGAGGGATGACAAAACCGATACCTGAAATTGTCTACTTTTGATCTTACTACTGTTATGCACGCGGCACTAGTCATTGCCAGCACAGCATTGGTCGAAAGAGAAAAAGAAACAAAAGTGCATCAATAGCAGACTAATTACTTCCGGCTTTGTATAAATCAGAGAACAGTAAAAGTCAACAATGTTTGTTTTCATACAGCAAATTTGAAAAATTAAACTATTCTGCTATTAAACAGCGCACGAATTCTGATAATAAACTTCAGAATCACTTCTACTATAGAAATACTTGATAAAATGCAATGTGATTGAGAAAAGTATCATTCTGAAACTTGAATATGAATTTTTGGTACAATCAATATTCAGCTTCAAGGCAACAATATCTATATACTGTTATACTTCTGTCATTATTCGCTCTGCTGAATGACCTAAGTAGACTGAAGAATAATGGTATGTATATCACGGATTCGTGTGCCATGTGTTCATTCGTCACACACGACTTGTCAGCTATTATTCTTACATATTATTATGTGTCAAACACAAAGCTCATCAATGATTCGGCCAAAACACCGTGCTCGTCAATGCTTCGGTCAAACTAAATTGTATGATTCTGCCGAGACAGCACCACCAAAGTTCACAATAACAGTTTTATTGTCAGTTTTCATCGGAAAATGCTATTGTCTGTTGAACTTAAAATACGTAGACAGACAATCACAAATCATGCTTTAGCTCTCTGATAAAATGATTTTGTTAAATCGCTCGGGTAAGAAACTTTTACCTCTACTTATATTTTGTTAAATCATGACATAATGATATTATATAACTTTAACCTGTTGTACCTTAACTATATGCTATTACACTGGCCAGTAGCAGCGAGTCTATTTGGTAATTGAAAATGCTATACTTGTGTGTATATATTTGATATTCTTTGTGTAATACTGCTGTTCATAGTTTATGCCAAGTCTGTAACTTTATTACAACATTGGTATTTACCTTTTTGAATGCATATTGTACATGTGGCTGAACTAGAATGTATCTTACCTTAATGCCCACTCTTGTATTGTATTAGGTAGAGTGTGTTGGGTGTGATGTTCATGGTGTACATGTGCTTCTATAAAATATCATAACACGCAATAAGACCTGGTTGTATACTATAGACAAATTACGCATGATGATTATCATTGGGCAGTACATTAAATTAGACTATTACGAATCGACGCCTAAATTCACTGGAGCACAGGATAATAACCCGGGTCACGGGTGTCCCACTTGTCTATGGCGCCGAAATTCCTGAGTTTCCTTTTTCATGCCATGCGATCGTTACAGGTTTGCCCTGATAACAATTCTTGTTTAGACAGCGACATACCCATGCTCGAAACAGCCATCAGCGCACAACCATGAGCCGGCTGAAATGAAAATTCAGGTGAGTAATAATATAATAATTTTTTTTTACTTTACATCACGATGAAATGATATATCATATTCTTTAGAACACATATAATGTATATTTAATATATCATTATAATTATAAATTCAGGTGCAGTTTGAAACTACAGAAAATTTGTCCAGTCTTGCCACTGGTGACCTCCCCCTCATGCAATTTACTGAAGCGGCATCTCATTTATTTAAGTTGAAGTAAAGTGTCCATGATGAGTCCGATGAGGATCCAGTATTATTTGTTATCTGTTCAATTGTGCACATGAAGTGTATTGATACTGTATAAATATTACAATTCCATTAGTGCTTTACTGTTCACAAATGACAAATGCTAATTTCGCTCAAATTTGTAAATGAAGTGTATTGATACTGTTTAAATGTTATAATTTCATTTACAATTTAGTGCTTTACTGTTCATAAATGACTAAATGCTGAATCCGTTTTTTTGTCGTTCCTGTTTTCTGCATAACCCATGTGACTGTAACAACATTTTAACCCCATTGTAACCAGTCAGCGGTGCGTGGAGACTGCCGGCACCTCCCTTGCCATTTTCTTTTGACACGCTTATGATGGTCGACGTTTCGGTAATGAACCGTTTCATTAAGGTACAAAACGTCTAATTCCCTCAGTACACTTGGCTTGCCTCCCTCATGAAACATGTTAAGTATGGGATTACACTTTCTCAGTAAAGTACAGATTCTAGTAGCTGTGTTGGGGTGAGCCATCCGGTATGTACCAGAATCTGTACTTTTCTGAGAAAGTGTAATCCCAATTATAACATATGTTACATTTGACCACTTTCTAAATGACATGATGTACTCATAGCTCCCAAATGAAGCTGACACAATTGAATATGACATAAACAAGTGATCAAACTAAACTCCCTCACTAATACGCAGCACCGAACTGTTCAGGTGTACACATGTGATCACAGATAGACACCAGTTCTTGATACGTGATTCAGATTCTAGTGTATACCAACTTTATAGCACACACAGAAGAACCTGAAAGGTCTATCATATGAAAAGAATACTAAACAAACTGAATGCTAAATAACCCTGAATTATACTTTCAAATATTTGTCCCGTTCCATAGCAACTGAAACATAGTGAAGCTGTATACAAACGCGTTGTGATGATGACCAACATGTGTTATTCTGATTGGACATATGTACCGGGGTAACAGCCACCAGACTGCCTTCAATACTACTGAGTGTTAATGCCACTAAGAGACAAGTCTATGAACATGGCGCCCCTGTCTCTCGTTTCATCGTGATTCTTCGTCACTGCTAGGTGACATTTATGACGCATACCGGAAGCAAACAAATCAGTTAGTGTGGAGTCTCGCTCCAAGATCAGCCAGAATATGTGACTGTCTCAAACCAACGTCAAATCAGACAAGTAGATTACTTTAACTGTGAAATAGAACACTTGCCACTGAATGTTAGGATGCAATTCCATGGGCTCTGATTCAGACTGTTTTGGTTTCTCCATATACATCTAAACAATCAGTGAACTCTATCATTTCTCAGTAATGGGTGAGTGAGGGAGTGAATGAGTGGTGTTTTATCAATATGCCAGCAATATCACGGCGGAGGACACCAGAAATGGGCTTCACACATAGTACCCATGTGGTGAATCCAGGTCTTCAGCGTGACGAGCGAACGCTTTATCCACCAGGCTACCCCACCGCCCCTCAGCAATGGAAGGTATTGTGGGAAATACATGACCAAGGGGTAGGTTGACAAGTAATAGATCTGTTACATTTGAATGGATGACGAATAATACATTTGACTGGATGACGAATAGGGTGAATGTTTGTATTTGTCCACTAGCCAGACACTAGCTTGGCTGTTTGGAGTCTGCAGCGCAGTCTGGACTTACTTCCACCATTGACGCAAAGCTGAGACACTGAATGACATCAGAGATTACGGAGACCACGGCGGTATTCAATCCTTGGTCATGGGAGCAGTTGTGATTTCCTCGAATGTTTTGTCGTCAAAACACATTCAACATGATTGGAATACTGCCATCACAAGAGTTTACAAACTGAATATATTTTTATGCAAACAGTGTCAGTGACGGATGCTGCCTGTACAGCAAGACATGCTTTCTGTTTTCTCAAACTAAATGTGTTATCACCAATTTTCAGTGATCCAGTGGTGTAATTTTAACTATTTAGCCTTTTACTCACCATGGAATATGCTTCAGTAGGGAATAAAGATTTATTCGCTTTGGTTGGCGCTTTCTATTCTTGTATTGTACCGACGCAACGGTTGAAGCAATAGAATTTCTTACAGATACAGTGAATGTTTTTCACGTTTAATATTCAACTATTTATACTCGCAAAACAATGCAATCATTGCTGAATAACCTGTTCCTTGTATTGATAATGAGTCCTGTCCGTGCCGGTCATAAACAATCCTTGACACTCAGAGTCGGCATTCTGACGGAAAGGAAGATAAATTGTTCCTACAATCCCTCATGTGAAAACTTCGAGTTCACAATAAATCTTTAATTTCGTGCGATCACTAGTGATGAATAAGGTGTTCATCGGCGGTGACATGTTCTTCCAGTCCGACAAACGATGGATAGCTGATGGCCCGACACTCATGTATATTGAGGGATTTCCATCGACAGTGGTTGAAATAATTCATCACAACATACGTACAATCCCGCTTCTGTTTAGCCAAATAAAACCATACAGAATGTAATCTGAACAAATGATAAATTTCGTCTTTACGTAAACCACATTTGAAATTCTACACTTGACTCATTGGCAAAATGGAATTTCAAGATATTTCCCGTATTTTGGATCTCTGAAGATCTCCCGAGTGTTCAGTGAGGCATAAACTAGACAGGTTAGAAGAAGTGTGCATTATTAACTCAAGGTTATCATGCCATCGTAGTTCAGCTTGGTGATATATCACTGACATCGTGGAACTGTCTGCGACTATACGAATGACATTTGTCTGTGGAAACATTCGACAGACGCCTGCGTGTATATATGTCTTCGAACAACTTCAGCCAATTCGACATATTAGATCAATTTTGCGTGTTGGTTATTTCCGAATTAGGTCGGCTTGTAATTGGAAACCAGAAGAAACATACGTCATTGTGCCAGGAAGATAGTCGTCGGACGCTGTTGCGGAAATGACAATAAATATGAACTTTTCTACGACTGCAATCGTTCATAGACATGACGAACGAGTGTTTCAATGTTCCAGTGATTGAACACAATGGCACTGAAAGGCATCACAGAGACGCCTATCAAATGACTTCAAGAAATGTATCACTATGGCTGCTGTAACGGTTAAAGCAACATATCTGACCCAGCCACAACTGGAATCGAAGCTATAGACACGATAATGGTTTATCAAACGTTACACGAATCATCTGCAATA
The DNA here is from genome assembly GCF_003918875.1 of Haliotis rubra. Lineage (NCBI taxonomy): Eukaryota > Metazoa > Mollusca > Gastropoda > Lepetellida > Haliotidae > Haliotis > Haliotis rubra. The sequence continues at coordinate 772,644 of NW_025767189.1, forward strand.
AGCTAACAATACTATTCAAGATTGTCGTCGGTGGGATTTTCATGGGGTTTATAGATTGTTACGTTAGCTGTGTCCTTGCCCGCCAGTAGCTGTTACATCGTCCACCACCACCACCCCACCTCCATCCCTCTTCCATGTCATTTGTTTCGTCAACAATCCCCAAGGCCGTCCTTTGTTGTTTGGTTTAGCTATCCTCAAGGTTGATTTGTTTGTTGCGTAATGTATACGTATCGTTTACGTTTTTCTCTGTGGATTTCCTCTAAGGCTTATATGTTTGTTTCGTCATCAATCCTCTGGGTAGCCTTGTTTGTTACGTCACCATGGCCATATCGTACTTTCACGTCAACCGTCGTCTACTTGCCGGTGAGAGTTCTCAACACAGACACTGCATCGAATCAATAAAACTTTCACCTCACTTCTAATGAACAAATAATATATTAAATCAGCGTAGCATGTGGTATGAAACAGTTCTTTGAGGTGATTTGAAACACGACTGAACCTTTGGGTTTAATAGCCCCAATTACTTGTAAAAAAGGAGAAGCAAAAAGAATATTAAAGAGTACAATTGGGTTATACGTTTGCAATTGTTTGAACATTACACCAAATGACTCATACCGAGCGTCATTGAATAGCTTCTCTGAAGCCAAATAACAGGTGTCAGAAGCTTAATGAAAAAGAATTCAGATTATATCTATCATTTGTTCTTATAAGACATTCTGTTTGTTGTACCAACAACAAACATTCGTAACACATCCCTGACAAAGCCATTCATGTTTGGTTTGTTTGGTTTGTTGTTTAACGCCGCACTCAGCAATGTTCCAACTATATGGTGGCGGTCTGTAAATGATCGAGTCTTTACCAGATAATCCAGTGATCAACAGGATGAACATCGATCTACACAAATGGAATACGAGGACATGTGTCAACCAAGTCAGCGAGCCTGACCACCGATCCCTTTAGTCGCCTCTCACGAAAAGCATGGGCTGCTGAAGACCAATTCTAAGCCGGATCTTCACGGGTGCCATTTATGTAACTTAGATCGATTTATCTTGAATGAACACATCAATTTCTTATTTGGTAGGTCAGTGCTCATTAATAATCAGAATAAAGCAGGCATTGGTGACTATTGTTTCCGGGTGTTTTGGTAGTACAGTTGTGCTACCTGGTTGGTGTGATAATGACAGTTTGCAAATCCCAAGCTAACTGGCACGATAAGAGGCTATTAAATCAAGATTGAAACAAATTTAGTTCAATGACTTGCTCACCATTACATGATAATTGCACCTCATTACTTTCACTTATCGGGGGTAATTATGTAAAGTGGTTGATGTCAGTCATAACAGCTAGTTACAACCTCTCGTTTGTCTCTTAAGTGTGAGATGTTGCAATCTTGGCTATAAAGTGCAGGAATGCATATTGTGCTGGGCTTGGCTAATCTTCTGAAGCAGCGGAGGAATATAATCTTCTTTGCCTTATTAAGATGCAGCCACCAAACAAGGGTGGACCTAAATGACAAAATAATCAATAGGTTGTACACTAAGTAAGAATATGAAATTGGACTATTGCGTAACGGTGCCCATATTCACTGGAGGACAGCATGATAACCAGAAGCGTGGGTGTCCCAAGTGTCCCAATTGCCTACAGTTCCTTTGGGTTCCCATGGTCCTACGATCGTTTCAGATTCTCCATGATACTGATTCCTATTCACTGATGTAGAAAATGGTTTATACCCGCCATCCACTTGACTTGCCGCACACACGAAGCTGACACAACAGGATATCATTGAAATACTGGTGGCCATCAAACTAATCTTCTTCATTCACACACATGTGATCCGTCTAACACCAAACTGTTCAGGTACAGATGTGATCATGAACAGGCATTGGTTCTTGACAATTGATTCGGATTTATGTGCATATCAACCTCACAACATGCGAAGAAAAACAAGAAATGATTCCAAAGAATAAAAAAGAGAAAGCAAGAATCGAATTTACACCGATAAATATTGTCCCGTTCCATAGCAACTGAAACATGAAGAAGTTATATACAAACGCGTTGCTATGACGATCAACAATTGGTATTCTGATGATACGAGCATATGATAAACGACCATATGTAACAGTCAACAGACTGCCTTTAGTGAGTGTAAATGCCATTAAGAGATAAGTCTATGAACATAGTGCTTGAAGGATTGGTTTTAACGTGATACTTCGTCGCTGCTCGGTGACATTTATGGTGCATACCGGAAGCAAACAAATCAAATGGTGTGGAGTCTCACACCATGGAAGACCTATGACCAACTACTGAACCCTTCGCCTGCAGCGTATACAATTCATTCTGCCAATAACATATTGATTACGATCTGATATGTAATTCATCAAGTAATCTAACATAGTGCCTCGTATATACCATTTTTTCTTCTTTACAAATCAGCCCTTAATATGAGCAATCGAAGTAATCAATACAAAGTGCTCTTTTCCGTAACTGCCTTAAAACAGTGGCCATAATCAAATCAGTCGATAGACGGTGGACTGGGTGCATGTTGTTCTACATCAAAGCCAGCAACCTACCCGCTATGTTATGGTAACCAGTAAACCATCGCCTCTGGGGCAGGTTAACCAGTCACTGATGTCATTAGCACAAACCCGCCCTGTCCCTGCAAACTGTATATACTTCACCAGGTTATGAATTGTAAACACCTTCAATCATCAGTTGACTCGGCAACCATGCAGTTAGTGATACATGGCGTCGGTTCCAGAAAATATCCTAACTCTAGTATATTTGATTTTTGTGAAGAAAGCTTTTGATTAGCATGTGCTTATTATTAAATTTGGGACAGCAGCTACCAAACATCGTCTATATAGTCTCATATTGGTTAAATCCTTGTCATTTATTGTGTGACCGGATCATAGACGCGGCTTAACCTGGCTTCAGAGCCAACTCAGTCATCATAGTAAACTCGTAGACAGATAATACGTAGAAATGCCTTATCGAACGGGATGGTCGCAGCTCCGTCTTAAATGAGTCAGATACTTGGAGTTTAAACCCGCTTTCGTCAATGTCACAGTAATATCAGGGCTGGGGTCTACAGATATGGGTCTCTAGCACAGTGCCTATGAAGTGAACAGAAACTGAGCCTTGGTGTGACGTCCCAACCTGTCGTCCCAACTTTGAAGGAACTAACATCTCAGGATCACAAGATATTTGTACTGGTGCTAGTCAAAACTCCTTCATTAAGGATATATAGTTTTAATAAAGGCGTTTTGACGAACACAAATATATGGAAACCACTCTTTGCACATACTTATATATTTATCCTCTATGTAGTTGGATTTACAACAGAAACATAATGGGTGACACCTGGCGCAACTCGAACGGATTCTTGTCTAAGCTATCCTAAATCTATGAAGTGAGATAACATTAATACAATTTTCACTGTCTAAAAGAACTGTATGTGAATTCGGACAGAAAAATACTGCTACTGTTTTCAACACAAACTCCTAGTTCAGGGAGCCACTGTTTTCTTCAAAAGGGAAGTAATTCTACACAGCCAACTGCCGAGGCTCAGACCGTCGAAGCCTCAGGCTGAATATAACCTTGCAATCATCGACAATTGATTCATCGTTCTTGTTCAGCAGTCGTTTCACATACGACAAGCCGTGATGACAGAGAATTAATTTACCTAATTGATGACAACAACTCGTGCATATGCTGCTGAAGCTGATGGATTCCCCATGGTGTGAAGTTGAAAGATAAATTGCTGTTGGAAATCTCCCTTCTAAAATACGAATGCATTCCTGATATCGCTTCCTCTTTCCTGTGCCAGTTTAAAAACCACTGAGGTGTAGAAATCATTCTGTAACTGTCACTCCTATCAGCGGCTGTGCGAAGTATTGGGCTGCAAGACTCTGGTCGCTCTTATACACTCTCTGTATTATGCAAACTTAACCATACCCCGTGAAATTGCCGGATACAGAAAATACACACCCTCCCATCTGCCCTCTATTTGGCTCCAAGTAATAACGGTATTCAACGAACAAAGCAATGAGTTGCGCCATTTCCCGGGGAACACCAATTGGGGGGCACGTGTAATACGTTTCCTTTTTACAGGTATTCTTTTCATCGAACGTCATTTCATCAAAACAGCCAACATGATTCCATGACATCTGTTAGTAAATTATTTAATAATGTGTATCCATGTATTTGTGCAAATTGTGATATTGACTGGTGCTACCAGTAGAGAAGGACAGAGTTACCATTCATACCATTTTCATCACACTTTTTGCCATTTACACCGAAAAGTTTACGAATATTTTACGATATTATATAGTTCTGAAAATTGTAAATATTAAGGGGACAGTGACCATGTTCACCAAACATTCACAAACCTGGCAAGGGTCATATTGATAACCAGCATCGGTCATAACCCTAACCAGTATCTCTTATTTTGTTCGTCAGATATTGTTAAACAAACAGACCCAAGCTGCAATCCATTTATCTGTATCAACAGCTGTTTTCATCTGTACATCAAAGAAACACCTACCCGTGAAGGTCCTGGTTAGACTGAACCTTCAGTAACCAATGTTTGTCGTAAGAGGCTACTAACGGGATCGGGTGGTCAGACTCGCTGACTTGGTTGACACATGTCATCGTATCCCAATTGCGCAGATCGATGCTCATGCTGTTGATCACTGGAATAACTGGTCCAGACTCGATTATTTACAGACCGCCGCCATACAGCTGAAATAGTGCTGAGTGCGGTGTAAAACTCAATCACTCACTTGTCGGGTAGCGGCTGCCACGGTTTCATTCGCGACAGGCTCGTAACACGACAGCAATTATTCTTATATATTGTTACATCTTATAAAAACCTTGATCGTCAATGATTTGGTCAAACTGAATTGTATGAATCTGTCGCGATAGCGCCACCAAAGTTCACAATAACAACTTTCATTGTCAAGGTTTATCAGTTTATCAGAGATTGTATGTTGTAGCTAGACTAGGTATATAATGCGGACGGCAGACAGTCGCAAATCTTTCTGCAGCTAATAAACTTTAAGTAAGAACCTTTACTATCTTCTACTTTGTTAAATCTAAACCATATGCTGTAATTATATCTTCACTTTAACCATTTGTACCTTAACTATGTGACATCACTCTATTTAGTAAATGAAAACGTCACACTCGTGTGTATATCTTGGTTTTCGCGTTGTAATAATGCTCTGCATAGATTTTTTGTTTCAACAGCGTTGTTTACCGTTTTGAATATGTATTGTGGCTGAACTAGAATGTGTCTTGCGTGAAGATCCAGGAATTGTAATAGATAGAGTGTATTGGATGTGCTGATAATGGTGTACACTTGCTTCTATAAATTCTTGCACCAGGCTATAAAACCTGACATATAGTCATTTGTGTATATAGACGTTTATGGACTAATTATGTATGATTCTGTGGCTGTCTGACTTGGGTTGGTATTGAACATTGGTACCTCTGCTAGATTTCCGTCCCGTTTTGAAATCATCGTACCGACGCAACGATGGAAACATGATTTCTTACAGATGCAGTGATGATGTTTCACGTTAACATTAACAGTTTCTGACATCATCGTCGTTGCCCAATCCCAACGTAGATCAATTTCCTGTTCCTTGTATTGATGCCAGTCCGTGACGGTTAAACAATCCTTGACACTCCCAGTCGGCATTCTAACGAAAAGGAAGATACATTGTTCCTACAATCACTCATGTGGAAACGTTGAGCTTACAATAAATCTTGACTTTCTTGCGATCACTTGTGGTGAATACGGTGTTTATTGGGGAGGACGTGTTCTTCCAGTCCGACTAACGACAGATAGCTGATGGCTCCCGTTTTTGTACTGACCTTCATGTATATTGTCGGAGGGTTTCCCTGGTTGAAATAATTCATCACAACAGACGTACAACCCAGCTTCTGTTTGTCCAAGTAAAGAATTTCAATGCATGCGAAATTTACTCTGAACAAATGATAAATTTGTTTTTATGTAAACCACATTTTAGATTCTACACTTGACTTCATCGATATAATGTGTTCTCCAGATATCTCCCCTATGTGTGTCTCTGAAGATCCCTTTGCGTCCCATGAAGCTTAAACGATACTGCTTGTTAGAAGAAGTATGCATTATTAACTCAAGCTTATGTCATCATGGTTCTGCTTGGTGATAAATCACTAACACCGTGAAACTGTCTGTGAATATAAAATATAAAACGTGTTTGGCTTCGAACCACTTCAGCCAATTTGACACGTCAGACACATTTTGCGTTCTCGTTATTTCCGAATTAGTTCGACTTGTAATTAGAAACCAGAAGAAACATACGTCATTGTGCCAGGAAGATAGTCGTCGGACGTTGTTAAAGAAATGACGGACGAAGCCGATGATAAATATCAACTTTCATTTCCTGTGACAGACATTGTTCGTAGATGTGAGTGGCAAGTGCTCCAGTGATTAAACATACTATAACAATAGAATCACAGAGCCGCCTATTAAATGACAAAAATAAAATATTTCATTATGATAGTGTCACGTTTGACCCAACGAATAGAACTACAATCGTCATAATAATGTCTAAAGTCGTTTGTTACTTAACTATCTCATTGTCTGATGTGGATGTCACGTCATCTTGTCTCCTTGTATAATATTGTTTATAACTATCAACTTGAAAACCACTGCTTACTGGAATAGCTGTCACTCTGATCTGCCAAAACGTGTTACTCCTTCTTTGAGCGTGTTGTATGTCAGCCCTGTAGGGATGATTTGTTCGTGACGTTATCTATCGTCTAGTTTCCTTGGCTTTTTACATGAAAACACCCAGTGCGGTTACCTCATCATTCATCTTGCTAGCTTTATTTGTTACGTCAGTAGCCTCTACAGTTATTTTGTATTTACGTCTACCGTCGTCTACTTCATATTTACTCGTGAGAATTCTCGACACAGATTTTTACAAAGTACAAGAATCAACGTTCCACCTCAAATCCAATCATCAAATATTTCTTTAAATCAACTCATGACGTGATTAGGAGGCAGTACTGTAAGTCTTTGATGTGAATTGAAACACGACCAAACTTTTGGTTTTAATAGACCTTGTTATGTGTGCTAAACGAGAGGCAAAAACAATATGAAAGGGAAAATTGGGTTTCACGTTTCCAATTGTTTGAACATTAAACCAAATGGATCATACTGACCGTCCTTGAATAGCTTGTCTGAAGCCTAATACCAGCTGTCAGAAACATAATGAAAACAGAATGCAGATTCTCTTTATCATTTGTTCTTATTAGACAAACTGTTTGTTGTCTCACCCAGTGTCAGTTAAACCTCTCTCATGTTCAAATAACATAAATCTCCCGCACAATCCGGAGCTCATACATTCCTGACAAAACTATTTATGTAACTTCGATCGATCTACCTTGAAAAAAAAGATCAATTTCTGATTTAGAAGTTAGCACTCATTTATTAGCTGCGCGTATTACCATGGGGGATAGTGATAGTGTCTGTAGGTTCTTGGTGTTTATAACAGGTAGTACCATGGCAAACAGTAGTAATGTTGGTTGGTTTTGATAATGAATGTTTCCTTATTCCAAGCAAAATGGCATGATAAGAGGCTTTTAATTCAAGACAGGAACAAATTTAGTGCAATGATATCTCTTTGCTCACCATTACATGATAATTGTACCGCATCACTGTCACTTGTCGGGGGTAATTATGTAAAGTGGTTGACGTGGGTCATAACAACTAGTTAAGGCATCTAGTTTGCAATTGTCTCTTATGAGTGAGAGGTTGCAATCTTGACTATAATGTGCAGGCATGCATGCTTGTTGAGCACCGCAATTATTTTGTAGTATTTATTCTACCGTGCCTTGATTTTGATCGGACAAACATAGGTTTCAAATCACAATAACATCACTCCAATGAATAGACGACTTTGGCGGCGTTATCACCACTAAAGTATTTCAAGCCATAATAGCTTCTATGTCATATTGGTGCAAAAAGAGCTGTTCCAACGGTTCCAACGGTCACAAATACTAATTTTCCGAAAGTATCATGTCAAAAGTGTCATATTTCGATCTGTAATGGAAGAGTATGTGACCGTAAATACCCACTGCATTGATGTATTAACCTACTACAACATAGGTTGGCGACCACCCATTAAACATCATACCATCACCATCATACCCTTCATACGACCAACCTTCCCGTCATCATTCCATTAAAGGACAACCTCCATCATACAATGGCAGAATGTAGAATGAATGTAAATAATACTATGTGAATACTACGGAGAGGTGTTCTAAGTTGTGTAACTTGTACCCAATCCTTTTCTCATGAATAAAATATGTTTAAAACAAACAATCATACCAATCACTTTATCACACTATCGTGCCAACACACCAGTCTTGATAGTCACACCATAACACGATAACACGAGCAGAACATCACCCAAAGTATACAATTACCCATTACGCCACCATTCAATAAGTGATCACACCCATAACAGACTTGGTCTCCTGGCTATATGGCTGAGATAATGCCGATGCGACAGAAAACTCAACTCAACACAACCCATTAAACTTGCACACCTTCACACCATTGTTCCTATCCAAAGATCACTCTCCTCATACTATCACTCAAGTTGAAATTTGTTTGTTGGAATTGGTAGAATGATTAAAGAGCAAATACAAAATTGATAAACATAAAGTTCCATTGTCCTTGTTGCTGTCAAACTGTTCAGGGTGTATAGCCCCATGATGTTAGTAAATGAATTAAACAAATATCGTTGTGCTAGAACAAAGTTAATAAAACGTAAGATTCATTTCAATTTAAAGCCCCTTGTCTGTTGAGGGAATGAGGGGCGTTGCTTCGACGGAGGTATAAAATCCTCTCTCCCTTATTAAAATGCAGCTAGCACAAAGAAAAGAGGAGATGGCCATAACGATGAAAATCATTAGGTAGTACACTAAAGGAAAACATGACATTGGACTATTACGAAACAGCGCCTAAATTCTTTGTAGCAGAGCAAATTAACAAGGTCCAGGGGTGTCCCACTAGTCTATTGCTCTTAAATTCGATGTTGAGCATGGAGTTCCTTTAGTAACGATCGTTGCAGATTCGCCAAGGGAATGATTCTTGTTTAGAAAGCACCATACTCATGCTCGTGAGCGTATGTTCGGGGTAACAGTCTCCAGACTTACATGATACCGAGTGTAAATGCCGTCAAGAGACCAGTCAATGAATATGACCCCGAGGGACCCGTTTCATCCCGATTCTTCGTCACTGCTCGGCGAAATGTATTGCGTATACCGGAATAAAACAAATCAATTGGTGCGGAGTCTCAGGCGAGAATCAGCCATAATGTGTGATTGACTGAAACCAACGCCACATCAGACAAGTAGACTTACTCTCACCATTGCTGCAAAGCTGATGCACTGAGTGACATCGGGGGAACGTGATATCGGATACCACGGCGGTATTTTATCTCTGGTAATGGGCGTTGTACATTTGCGAATTTCACGCTTGTACGTTTGTAAAGAGGGTTTCTCTATTCCTCAATACGTGTGTTCTTTATTGAGAACGTCCATGTACTTTTTCACGTGACGATGTGTAGAAATAGGTCTTAAATCTGTGTTCACTTACCTGACGCGGAAAAGGGTAGTTAATGCAGAACACATCAGGATGTATTTCAGTTGTTTTGACATCCTGGACATTAAACAGCATGTGATCTACAGTGGTTTAAGCTTGTTTATTTAAGAAGCGTTAATGCACGTCTTTTCGCCAACAAATGAATATGTTGAGACGCTGCGTTATCTATTCACAGCGCCAACGAGGCTTCTCGACTGAGACTGAGCAGATCAATGGGCAGTTGACCAGAAACCCGAACGTTCTATATCTGTTTTTTATGTCTTTGATTCGATGATATGACATGCGTGAATGTAAGGAGATGAAAATACTATCCAGACGACAACTTAGAGGTGCATAGAAATTGTCGGCATGATTAAACGTCCAGAATCACGTAGTTGTATCCTAAATTGGATTATGTTGACTGCACAAACACAATAAGAAAATATGAAGATGTCCATGGTTTCTGTTTAGTCATCAAATTGTTCTATCTTGGCAATCGATGTGCGAGTGTTGTGTTTATATAGCTTAATTAATTCCGCTTAACCATCACTGGATAGTCTGGTCCAGACTCGATTATTAACAGACCGCCGCCATATAGCTGGAATATTGCTGAGTGCAGCGTTAAACTAAACTCACTCACTCACTCACTCACTCACTCAAAGAAACACCACTTACACCAGAAGGCACGGCGACATGTAATCAGCTGAGACCACAACACCAGCAGAACATATAATCAACGCCATTACCCGAACGCAAAAGACCATATGCACTTCACTATCACCACCAACAATAAATAACTCAAAGGTCACATCAGGAAAAACACAACTAATAGTAGACAAAAACTAGAATCGACTCAAAGATGCGACGAAATGTTATTGCAAAAACTGAACACCAACTACACCGTCGTAAACAACGTTGTAAACACTTTTACAATTATCAACACCACTATAATAAAAAGCAACATCATGAACAATAAAAGGGATCGTTGACATTGTCACTGATGACTACTGTAATCCATGAGGCATTGAATGTTGTAACCTTGAAGTTGTCAAACATCTTCTGAAGAAGAGACGCTTTTTGAAATGCATGCAGAGTGAAAGAGATAACTGAGACGGAAACACGAGCTGCTTGAATAATGCACGACATTATAAGGCTGGTTTCGATTTGTAGCTTGAAAACATGCCCTTTCACATACAGTCGTGTTTAGAACAAAATTCACAAACACAACACAAAGACTCCAACAAGTAAAAGACAAATGCATCATTGGTACAGAAACAATCAGTACCAACATACAAAACCAACAACAACAACCAATTAGTAATAACAATCAAACAAGAAGAATATACATAACATTTACATGAAACCATGACTTGATGAGCTCCATACATCTCGCGGAGACGATCTTTGTCATCAAAGCCATAATCAATTCCTTTCAGAGTTCTTTCCAAAACATACGAGAATTCGTCAACTGATCCTTAGAAGATCGCATTCGTCATTCGCGGTCCAGTAAAACCGCAATGTTTTTGGTCGTCGTGCAGCCAGAATCACTACAATTCCAGTAAGCTAATCCTCTCCCATGGACGAAAGCTTTCATTAGAATATCGAATAGTTGTTTGATGTTAGAGCCTAAAATGCTCACCACAAAGACACGTATGATAAATGAGTCGGTGACAGCTTCTCATGGCATACTCCAGAAAGTGGTCCGACAACTGCTGCAGCGCTAGGTATAGTATTTATGCACTGCCTACAATCACCAGTAAATCATGGCTTGTCCAGCGGAGAGAACAACAGGCTGTTTCATCTCGAGACTTTATGGAGCAAAAACTATTGTTTTCGTTTGTTGTATTTTGCTCGTTACAGATAAATATTGATTGGATCGACGCTCAACAAACGGAATCGGTAAAACGTTGTGACAAACATTCACACTATGTCTAGCAGGCCAAAGTTTAGTAACATCACAGACCATATCTATGTGCAATGTAAAGAGTACATACCTTGCTGTGGTTACCGATAAGGGGAGTTCTTGTATGTTGAATATTTTGACGTGTTTTTAAAAAATACCTGTGGCAAAACTGGTCTATATTTTAAAGAGAATTTCTTTTACTGTATAATCGTTATTTTCGTTATAGCCTGGCGTCATACTTTGAAATGTTAAACATACTAATGATCTATCATAACAATAACAATAAACACCATAAGCATCTGTCAGGCAATTTAATTATGATCACATATATCAAAGACGCTATTCACCCGGGCAGCTTAGTCATCAATTAAGAAAAGCATGCATTGCTGAAGAGAATGTCCATGTTGGCATGATGTTCTTGTGTTATGCATAATTACCGCCATAAAATGAGTTCGAATGGCCTACGTGTCAGCCATCGTTCTGCGTTTGTGATAATTCGTTGGTTTCACATTAATTTTCGACTCGCTGTGCGCATGCGTAGAGCGTGTAAAAATATCCACTGGTCAACTTCCGGTTTGGTCGTATTAGCGGTATTGTAAACACTCTAAATAAATGCTGTATGAATATTATTTACGCGTGACAACTGTTCATAGTTGAGTACATACATCCATTTGCCTATGCTTTTCAATAATTGATGTCCTATTTTGGTGGCATTGCATCAGAGATGTGTTTTTTACTTGTGAGAAGGGGATGTGCAGGAAGGACGGTGGACGGGTGGTGGTGAGATGTGTTTATACAAGAGCTTGTTAACAAACGTTAAGCTATTTATTTAACTAATTCCGGTCCTTCCATTCATAAATGAATTGAGATCAGTTAAATTCGACATAAAACCAAATATTTGTTTTGATTTTTGCTTTCTTTAGAGTGTGTTTACACTATCGGTAAAGCTAACGACCAAACCGGAAGTTGGCCCGTGGACTCTTTACGCTGTGCGCATGCGCACAGCTAGTCGGTATATTGATTTTAAGTCTTTCTGTAGAGAAGTATAGCCTTTCGCAAATGCAGTGGTGCCGAACTGTAGCACACACAATTCTCAGATCATATGAATTCGCAATTGTTAATGGAGAGGAGAAACTGTTGGGATCGTCTTCAGTTGTTGTAAATTAAGTACACAACAAAGAGTCATTTGGACGCTACTTATTCATTGGAATGATTTTTACATATTGAAAAAATGAACCGGATCGTTTGAACTTGAGGATGACAAATCCGATACCTGAAATTGTCTACTTTTGATCTTACTACAGCTATACACGCGGGCCCTAGTCATTGCCAGCACAGCACTGGTCGACAGAGGAAAACAAATAAAAGTGCATCAATAGCAGACAATGAAGAATCAAAAAAGTTATCTAGATCTAAATTATGCAGTCGATTCTGTCAGATCGTACACTGTCGACTTAAGCTCGGCTGTATGGATTTGAATGCGGATAAAGTAAATAGACACATTTCTAACAACCCTGGATGCGCTTGTGGATACCACAATGAAGATACTGTTCATTATCTTTTTACATGTAAGTTATACACTGCTATTAGAAATAATACCTACTTCTGTGTAAATGGCCACAATCTCCAAACTGTGTTATACGGAATACCTCCGGCAAACAACAATGTCAGTAAGAACATAATAGAGTCCCTGCATCAACACATCTTTAAGTCTAAACGATTTGATAAATTATTCTAGACAATTATATGCAATCAATTAATGAAGTGTAGCTGCAAGCTCGAGGTTTATAAGAACCTACAACGCATATATATGATTTAATTTGTCGTTTTTTGTATCCAGTTCTTGTGTATTTTGTTTAAATGATATATGTACTGGTGAGGTATTGATATATGCAGAGTTCTGCTTGGTTACCAAACCAGATTCTCTAGGAATAAAAATATGTTTAAACCAATAGCAGACAAATTACTTCCGGCTTTGTATGAACCAGAGAACAGTAAAACTTAACACTGTTAGTTTTCACACTAAACGTGCAGCAAATTGGAAATTAATTAAAGTATTCTGCTATCAAACAGTGCACGAATTCTGATAATAAACTTCAGTATCACTTGTGATTGAGAAAAGTATTCTTCTCAAACATTTTTGTACAATGTATATTCAGCTTCAAGGCAACAATATCTATATACTGTTATACTTCGGTCATTATTCGCTGTGCTAAATGACCGAAGTAGACTGAAGAATCATGGTATTGTATATCACGGATTCGTGTGCCACGTTTTCATTCGTTATTATTCTTATTATTCTTACATATTATTATGTGTCAAACACAAAGCTCGTCAATGATTTGGTCACAACACCGTGTTTGTCAATGCTTCGGTCAAACTAAATGTATAAGTTCACAATAATAGCTTTTATCGTCCGTTTGTATCGGAAAGTGCTATTGTCTGTTGTTTTTAAAATCAGTAGACAGACAATCACAAATCATGCTTTAGCTGTCTTATTAAACGACTTTGTTAAATCACTAGGGTAAGAAACTTCTACCTCTACTTCTACTTAATTAAATCACAACAAATGATATTATATAACTTTAACCTATTGTACCTTAACTATGTGCTATTACTCTTTCCAGTAGTAACAAGTCTATTTGGAAATTGAAAATGTCATACTTGTATGTATATCTTTGATATTTCCGTTTTAATACAACTGTTCATAGATTATGCCAAATCTGTAACTTTATTACAACAACGTTATTTACTTTTTTGAAACATATTGTGGCTGAACTAGAATGTATCTTGCGTGAAAGCCCACTCGGTTATTTTATCAGATAGAGTATTGGGTGTGCTGTTCATGGTATATATAATTACGTATGATGATTCTGTGGTTGTCTAATAACCTGATTCTGTTTATTCACTCAGGCCGTGTGTGTTACATGGGTTGGATATTGGACCTCACCGAGGTTATTATGTCATTGTAGTTCTGCCTGATGATAAATCACTAACACCGTGGAACTGTCTGCGATTACATGAATGACATTTGTGTGTGGAAATATATTCGACAGAATCCTGCATGTAATGTAGGACGTGTCTGGCTTCGAACCACTTCAGACAATGTGACACATTAGATACATTTTGAGTTTTGGCTATTTCCGAATAAGCTCGGCTTGTAATTGGAAACCAGAAAATACATATGTCATTTTGTCAGGAAGACTGTCGGACGCTGTTAAGGAAATGACGAACGAAGCGGACGAAAAATATTAACTGTTACTTCCTGCGACTGAATTTTCGTTCGTATAAGGGAGTAACAAGACTTAGTGTTTCATTGACTAACCGTTCTTGCATTAAATGGCATCATAGAGGCCCATGTAACACTTGACCCATCGAATATAACTGTTACTGCCATGATAATGCCTGCTCCCGTTTGTTACTTTCTCATTGTCTGATGTCGATGTCACGTCAACTGTCTAGTGTGGTACTCTTGTAGTTGTCACCTTGTCTTGTAAAAGTATCTTATTTATTGTATGTCTGTGTTGCATGTCAGCAGTGTATGGATGAATTGTTTGTTTGTCATCCATCGGGAACTTTCGTTTCTTATTTATGTCAACAATCCAGAAGGCTTGCTGGTTCATGATGCTCTCTATTGTGTCGTTTCCTTTGCTTTTTACATGCAAAACCCCTCACAATTCATCTTGATAGCTTTCTTAGTTACGTCAACAACCTCTAAATAGATTTTGTGTTTACGTGTACTACGGATTTGCTTGTGAGAGTTCCACCTAAACTCTAATGAACAAATAATTCATTAAATCACCCAGCTCATCCATCAAGTTCTTTATGTTAATTGAAATACAACCGAAGTTTTAGTTTTAATAACCCCAGTTACGTGTTATAAACGAGAAGGAAAAGGAATATTAAAATGGAAAAATGGGTTTCACGTTTGCAATTGTTTGAACATTAAGCCAAATGGCTCATACCGAGCGTCCTTGAATAGCTTCTATGAAGCCTAATACCAGCTGTCAGAAACATAATGAAAACAGAATGGAGATTATAGTTATCATTTGTTCTTATTAGACAAACTGTTTGTTGTATCACCCAGTGTCAATTAAATCTCTCTCATGATCCTATAACATAAATCTCCCGCACAATTAGGAGCTCATACATTCCTGACAAAGCTATTTTATGTAACTTCGATCGATCTTCCTTGAATAAACAGATCAATTTCTGATTTGGAGGTCAGCGCTCATTTATAAGCTGCGCGTATTATCATCGGGGATAATGCAAGTGTTAGTGTCTGCAGTTTCTTGGTGTTTATAACAGGTAGTTCAATAGCATACAGTAGTAATGTTGGTTGGTTCTGATAATGGATGTTTCCTTATCCCAAGCACAATGACACGATAAGAGGCTTTTAATTCAAGACAGGAACAAATTTAGTTCAATGATATCTCTTTGCTCACCATTACATGATAAGTGTACCGCATTACTGTCACTTGTCGGAGGTAATTATGTAAAGTGGTTGACTTGGGTCATAACAGCTAGTTAAGGCATCTAGTTTGCAATTGTCTCTTATGAGTGAAATGTTGCAATCTTGACTATAATGTGCAGACATGCATGCTTGCTGGGCACCGCAATTATTTTGTAGTATTTATTCTACCGTGCCTTGATTTTGATCGGACAAACAGGGGTTTCAAATCACAATGGCGGCTTTATCACCACTTAAGTATTTAAAGCTTGAATACCTTCTATGTGATATTGGTTCAAAAAGAGCCCATATCTGTTCCAACGGTCACAAATACTAATTTTCCGAAAGTGTCATGTCAAAAGTGTCATATCTCGATTTGTAATGGAAGAGTATGTGACCATACATACCCATTGCATTGATGTATTTAACCTACTACAACATAGGTTGACGACCACCCATTAAACATCATAACATCACCATCATACCCTTCATACGATCAACCTTCCCATCATCATTCCATTAACGACAACCTCCATCATACAATCACATTCGCGGGACCATGAGGCCATGGCATTAGAACAAGTCACATGGCACAACAATCATACCAATATGTGTGTGAAGTATGGGATGGATGTGCTCAATATCAAGCAAATAAATTAGAACAACTGCATTTAGAAGCAGCAAGAATTGTAACAGGTTTACCTAAATATACTCATCAGGAACATCTGTATTATGAAACTGGTTGGGAATCTTTAGCAGAACGTAGGAGAAAGCGCAAACTTCGTCTTTTTACAAACTACAGAATAATATGGCACCATCGTAGCTTATTGATCTTGTTCCTGGGAACGTAGCATCTAAATGTAACTATAATCTTCGCAACGCTGATGATGTCTTACTTCCTTTCTCACGATTCAAATTTTCGTATGATTCGTATTTTCCATCCACAATTAGAATGTGGAATGAACTTCAAGTTGAAGTGAGAAAAAGCGTGTTATTGAATTCTTTTAAATCTAATATTGTTATAAAACATAAAACTGCTCCTCAATACTTCGAATTTGGACCGAGAATCACTAACATCATCCTTACAAACCTACGTTACATGTGTAGTCAATTGAATTATGATCTATTCCGTGCTGGTATAAGAGATAACCCAAGTTGTTCTTGTGGAAATGTTTGTGAAAATTCTTATCATTACCTATTTGACTGTCAAATATATACGGTACAGAGAACTACCATGATGACTAATTTACGCAGTGTTACCAATGTGAATATAACCTATGAGTTACTATTACATGGCAATGCAGATCTGACTGTTCACATAAATCAAAACATATTTAAAATTGTTCAAACATATATTTGTCAATCAAAACGATTTTCTTAATTGTTGCAATTGTTCCTCTCTTTCCCATCTTTCTGTTCTTCTCTGTCCATCTTGTAGAATGAATGTAAATAATACTATGTAAATACTACGGAGAGGGTGTTCTTAGTTCTATAACTTGTACCCAATCCTTCTCATAAATAAAATATGTTTAAAACAAACAATCATACCAAACACGTTCTCACACTATCGTGCCAACACACCAGTCATAATTGTCACACCATAATACGATAACACCAGCACAACATCACCCACAGTATACAATTACCCATTACACCACCATTCAATAAGTGATCACACCCACAACAGACTTGGTCTCGTCTCTATATGGCTGAGATAATGCCGATGCGACGTAAAACTCAACTCAACACAACCCATTACACTTGCACACCTTCACACCATTGTTCAGGGCGTTGGGGTAGCCCAGTGGTTAAATCGTTCGCTCTTCACGCCGAAGTCCCGAGTTCGAATCCCAACATGGGTACAATGTGTGAAGTCCATATCTGGTGTCCGCCGCCGTGATATTGCTGGAATATTGCTAAAAGCGGCGTAAAACGAAACTCAATCACTCACACCATTGTTCCTATCCAAACATCACGCTCCTCATACCATCACTCAAGTTGAAATTTGTTTGTTCGAATTGGAAGAATGATTAAAGAGCAAAATACAAATACAACAGAAAGTTCCATTGTCCTTGTTGCTGTCAAAATGTTCAGGGTGTATAGTCCCATGATGTTAGTAAATGAATTAAACAAATATCGTTGTGCTAGAACAAAGTTTAAAAAACGTGAGATTCATTTCAATTTAAAGCCCCTTGTGTGTTGAGGGAATGAGGGGCGTTGCCTCGACGGAGGAATAAAATCCTCTATGCCTAATTAAAATGCAGCCAGCACAAAGAAAAGAGGAGATGGCCATAACGATGAAAATCATTAGGTAGTACACTAAGTGAAAACATGACATTGGACTATTACGAAACGGCGCCTAAATTCTTTGGAGCACAGCAAATTAACCAGGTCCAGGGGTGTCCCACTAGTCTATAGCGCTTAAATTCGATGTTGAGCATGGAGTTCCTTTAGCAACGATCAATGCAGATTCGCCAAGAGAATGATTCTTGTTTTGGAAGCACCATACTCATGTTCGTGAGCGTATTGTTGGGGTCACAGTCTCCAGACTTACATGACATCGAGTGTAAATGCCGTTAAGAGACCAGTCTATGAATATGACACCGAGGGACTTGTTTCATCCCGATTCTTCGTCAATGCTCGGCGAAATGTATTGCGTATACCGGAATAAAACAAATCAGTTGGTGCGGAGTCTCAAGCGAAAAATCAGCCATAATGTGTGATTGACTAAAACCAACACATCAGACAAGTAGACTTACTCCCACCATTGCTGCAAAGCTGATGCACCGAGTGACATCGGGGGAACTTGATATCGGAGACCACGGAGGTATTTTATCTCTGGTAACGGGCGTTGTGTATTTGCGATTTTCACGCTTGTACGTTTGTAAAGAGGGTTTCTTTATTCATGAATACGTGTGTTCTTTATTGAGAACGTCCATGTACTTTTTTACGTGATGATGTGTAGAAATAGGTCTTAATTCCGTGTTCACTTACCTGACACGGAAAAAGTAGTTTATGCAGAACATATCAGGATGTATTTCAGTTGTTTGGACATCCTGGAAATTATACAGCATGTGATCTACAGTGATTTAAGCTTGTTTATTTAAGAAGCGTTAATGCACGTCTATTCACCAACAAATGAATATGTTGAGACGCTGCGTTATCTATTCACAGCGCCAACGAGGCTTCTCGACTGAGACTGAGCAGATCAATGGGCAGTTGATCAGAAACCCGAACGTTCTATATCTGGTTTTTTTATGTCTTTGATTCCATGATATGACAAGCGCGAATGTAAGGAGATGAAAATACTATCCAGACGACAACTTAGAGGTGCATAGAAATTGTCGGCATGATTAAACGTCCAGAATCACGTATTGGATTATGTTGACTGCACAAACACAATAACAAAATATGAAGATGTCCAAGGTTTCTGTTCAGTCATCAAATTGCTCTATCATTGCAATCGATGTGCGAGTGTTGTGTTTATATAGCTTTATTAATTCCGCTTAACCAGACTACTGGTCAGCCTAGGCATGATCGATAACTGGACAATATCGGAACGTGAGGAGTCACAGATATTTACGCGACATCATGTCAAGGTGATACATATTACTGGTGAATATTGGTCTTGACCGTGCCAGATATGACAGCTGTACTACATGAGGAGGTAGGGGGCGCTATATTGCTTTCCAGCATCGATTCCAGTGGAACATGTCTTGAATTTGGCTCTCAGGTAAAACGGTATTGCCATTTGATGGACGATCAGACCAATTATACAAGTATGTTCATTATTAAACATATGACATCAGATGCCAGAACACCAGCACTAAAAGTGCATTGACACATCAACGAAACACCTACCCGTGAAGGTCCAGGTTAGACTGAACCTTCAGTAACCCATGCTTGTCGTAAGAGGCGACAAACGGGATCGGGTGGTCAGGCTCGCTTGCTTGGTTGACAGTTGTCATCGGTTCCCAAATGCGCAGACCAATGTTCATGCTGTTGATCACTGGATTGTCTGGTCCAGACTCGATTATTTACAGACCGCCGCCATATAGCTGGAATATTGCTGAGTGCGGCGTTAAACTAAACTCACTCACTCAAAGAAACACCACTTACACCAGAAGGCACGGCGACATGCAATCAGCTGAGACCACAATACAATGACATTATCAATACCGACACCAGCAGAACATAGAATCAATGCCATTACCCCAACGCAAAAAGATCATATGCACTTCACTATCACCACCAACAATAAATAACTCAAAGGTCACATCAGGAAAAACACATCCAATAGTAGACAAAAACTAGAATCGACCAAAAGATGCGACGAAATGTTATTGCAAAAGCTGAACGCCAACTACACCGTCGTAAGCAACGTTGAAAACACTTTTATAATTATCAACACCACTATAATAAAAAACAACATCATGAACAATAAAAGGGATTGTCACTGATGACTACTGTAATGCATGAGGCATTGAATGTTGTAACCTTGAAGTTGTCAAACATCTTCTGAAGAAGAGACGTTTTTTGAAATCCATGCAGAGTGAAAGAGATAACTGAAACGGAAACACGAGCTGCTTGAATAATGCACGACATTATAAGGCTGGTTTCGATTTGTAGCTTGAAAACATGCCCTATTACCATACAGTCGTGTTTAGAACAAAATCGACAAACACAACACAAAGAGTCCAACAAGTGAAAGACAAATGCATGATGTACCGAAACAATCAGTACCAACATATAAAACCAACAACAACAACCAATTAGTAATAGCAATCAAACAAGAAGAATATACATAACATTTACATGAAACCATGACTTGATGAGCTCCATACATCTCGCGGAGACGATCTTTGTCATCAAAGGCATAATCAATTCCTATCAGAGTTCTTTCCAAAACATACGATAATTCGTCAACTGATCCTTAGAAGATCGCGTTCGTCATTCGCGGTCCAGTAAAACCGCAATGTTTTTGGTCGTCGTGCAGCCAGAATCACTACAATTCCAGTAAGCTAATTCCTCTCCCATGGACGAAAGGTTTCATTAGAATATCGAATAGTTGTTTGATGTTAGAGCCTAAAATGCTCACCACAAAGGGACGTATGATAAATGAGTCAGTGACAGCTTCATTACCATGGCATATTCCAGAAAGTGGCCCGACAGCAGTTACTGCTGCAGCGCTAGGTATAGTATTTATGCACTGCCTATAATCACCAGTAAATCATGGCTTGTCCAGCGGAGAGAACAACAGGCTGTTTCATCTCGAGACTTTATGGAGCAAAAACTATTGTTTTCGTTTGTTGTATTTTGCTCGTTACAGATAAATATTGATTGGATCGACGCTCAACAAACGGAATCGGTAAAACGTTGTGACAAACATTCACACTATGTCTAGCAGGCCAAAGTTTAGAAACATCACAGACCATATCTATGTGCAATGTAAAGAGTACATACCTTTGCTGTGGTTACCGATAAGGGGGAGTTCTTGTATGTTGAATATTTTGACGTGTCTTTCAAATACCTGTGGCAAAACTGGTCTATATTTTAAAGCGAATTTCTTTTACTGTATAATTTTCGTTATAGCCTGGCGTCATACTTTGAAATGTTAAACATACTTATGAACTATCATAACAATAACAATAAACACCATAAGCATCTGTCAGGCAATTGAATTATAATGACATGTATCAAAGACGCTATTCACCTGGGCAGCTTAATCTCCAACTGAGAAAAGCATGCATTGCTGAAGAGAATGTCTATGTTGGCGTGATGTTCTTGTGTTATACATAATTTCCGCCATAAAATGAGTTCGAATGGCCTACGTGTCAGCCATCGTTCTGCGTTCGTGATAATTGGTATAAAGGAGCCTGCTTTGGTGAGTAAACGATACACCTAGTGCCAATAAACCCCAGCAACTGCCACTACAGCACTTGATTCCCTGCGTTGGCGGAAGTATGGATAATGGTAATTGGGCAACGGCTGCAATGATCCGCTCTGATTGAGGATTTCTTGGATTTTTACCTCGACCCAAAGGTCTAACTTACGGGACTACCCCGTAGACATCACTTGCTTCATAACGGTCTTAATTAGCAGCTACGACGAAACGCCGCTTACATTATAATAAAGAAGTTGTATATCCATATAACTTTCTCCGTTGTTCAAATTATCATGGTCTCAACAGATATTACATTGTCATATGAGCTGGTTTCTTCCTCGTTTCCAATTTCATCATTCTGAGTTTCACCTCAGTTGAGTATTTCAGTGGAGCTTTCAAAGACGTTCACGGTCTTGAAGATGTATTTTTGTGGGACTCCCATTAGTTCTTGTAATTTCCGAAATTGTTGGTTTTCGCCGAGTTAGTCCATTTTACATCCGTTGGTCTTGAGGCTCAACAGACTGTGTAAAAATATTGTCTTCTTGAGAGGGTACGTAAGTCTCCAAACATTTGAAGTAAATTTAGATATACCAGGCTTATAATAGTTGGATACTTGTGTTTTTAAGTGATGGCTAAATTTGTGCACAATCGCCAACGTTTGAAGGGACCATGTAAGTTCTTCTAGGGTTCTCGCGGGTAGCAAAAGTACAGTAAGTCCCCATGGTGATCTACCTTCAGTTTTCATTTTGTGCATTGTCCAAATAGTGCTATTATATAAACATTAAATGCTAGGTTTAAATCTAATTTGATATTCTGGATATTTTACTGACCCTTGACGACAGGTTATATGCTATACGTTATTCCTTATCAATGTTTAATTGGTTCACGTCAAAATATGGCTGAGATATTGCCGATGTGACGATATATATTAACTCACTCACACTCAAATCTTTTCATCAGTGATTTGTTTTCATTTCTTTTTTTTCAACCAACTTTGATCAAAAGGATAAAATGAAGCAATTCGCATTCTGTTTTCATAAATAGTAGAAATAATTTTGTCAAGTGTTTTTTTCGCAAAGCAAAACAAATTAATAGTGAAATTAAGTTAGCTTGCCAGTGCGTCAAACTGATTCGCCCATTGTGGACTGACATTTATTACTGAGTTTTGAGTAAAAGTAAATATTTTCGCAAATATATTTGTTCTAGAGCTCTAAATTAGCCGAATTAAGTCAAAAGATTGTATCTTGATACTTATATACATACACTCATTCATTTACAACCTCCAAAACATGGAAAAACATGTATTTTGAGCAAATGTAAGGATTCTCGCCCATAGGCCAAATGTGTTTTCGCTCTAAAGTAGTCGAAATAAGTCCAAACAATTTAATTCATTTTGTCATGATACTTATAAACATACACTCATTCATTTACAAAACATGGAAAAACATGTATTTTGAGCAAATGTAAGGATTCTCGCCCATAGGCCAAATGTGTTTAACGCTCTAAAGTAGTCGAAATAAGTCCAAACAATTTAATTGAGTAAAAGTAAATATTCTCGTCCATGGGCCAAAATGTTTTGATACTTATAAAATTTGTGTCATGATACTTATAAACATATACACTCATTCATTTACAACCTCCAAAACATCGGAAAACAGTATTTTGAGTAAAAGTAAATATTCTCGTCCATGGGCCAAAATGCTTTCCGCCAATATCACTCTAAATTAGCCGAATTAAATCAAAATGAGTTGAAATTTGTGTCATGATACTTATAAACATACACTCACTCATTTACAACCTCCAAAACATTAATTCTGAGCGAAACTAAACATTCTCGCCCATGGGCCACTGTTCACCCATGGGCGAGCGAGTTTAAATTTAAAGTTTTCGAAAAGAAAATATCTTCATTTTTTCACCCTTAGCATATATTCATAACAACTGCATGTTTAATTTGGTCAAATCCCTTGTCAGAAAGTGCCCACAGTGCGGAGAGTTTCTGGACTTTTGTGAGTCCAGAATTAAATTGTGACGTGTTTCATTTTAACGGGACTACTGTAGATTGAGCCGTGATATATTTTCATGACGTAATCTAAAATTTACTTCCCTTTTATGCGGCGTGATTGATTGAACGTATTACGTAAATGTATATTGATTTTAAGTCTTTCTGTTGAGAAGTATAGCCTTGGCAAATGCAGCGGTGCCGAACTGTAGCACACACACACAGTTCTCAGATCATATGAATTCCCTCTTGTTAATAGAGAGGAGAAACTGTTTGGATCATCTTGAGTTGTTGTAGATTGAGTACACACTAAAGACGCTAAATAATCATTGGAATGATTAATAAATATAGAAAAATGAACAGGATCGTTTGAGCTTGAGGATGACAAATCCGATACCTGAAATTGTCTACTTTTGATCTTACTACAGTTATGCACGCGGGCCCTAGTCATTGCCAGCACAGCCTTGGTCGAAAGAGGAAAACAAATAAAAGTGCATCAATAGCAGACAAATTACTTCCGGCTTTGTATAAATCAGAGAACAGTAAAAGTCAACAATGTTTGTTTTCATACTAAACGTGCAGCAAATTGGAAAAATTAAAGTATTCTGCTATTACACAGCGCACGAATTCTGATAATATACTTCAGAATCACTTCTACTATAGAAATACTTGATACAAATGCAATGTGATTGAAAAGGTAATTATTCTGAAACATGAATATGAATGTTTGGTACAATCAATAATCAGCTTCAAGGCAACAATATCTAGTATATACATGTACTGTTATACTTCGGTCATTATTCGCTCTGCTAAATGACCGAAATAGACTGAAGAATCATGGCATTGTATGTCACGGATACGTGTGCCACAATTTCATTCGACATATACACGACTTGTCAGCTATTATTCTTAGATATCATTATGTGTCAAAAACAATGCTCGTCAATGATTCGGTCAACTTAAATTGTATACTTCCGCGGAGATAGCACCACCAAAGTTCTCAATAATAGCTTTTATCGTCAGTTTTTATGGGGAAATGCTATTGTCTGTTGTAGTTAAAATATGTGGACACACAATCACAAATTATTCATACTTGTGTGTATATCTTTGATATTCTTTATGTAATACTGCTTTTCATAGGTAATGCCAATTCTGTAACTTTATTACAACATTGTTAGTTAATTTTTTTTTAATGCATATTGTGGCTGAACTAGAATGTATCTTGCGTTATTGCCCACTCTTGTATTGTATTAGGTAGAGTGTGTTGGGGGTGCTGTTCATGGTACATATGTGCTTCTATAAATTATCATAACGCGCAATAAAACCTGATTTTATACTAGAGACAAATTACGCATGGTGATTTTGGGGCTGTCTAATAACCTGATTTTGTTTATTCACTCAGGCCGTGTGTGTTGCATGGGTTGGAAAAGTGC
This sequence comes from Haliotis rubra, assembly GCF_003918875.1. Classification (NCBI taxonomy): domain Eukaryota; kingdom Metazoa; phylum Mollusca; class Gastropoda; order Lepetellida; family Haliotidae; genus Haliotis; species Haliotis rubra. The sequence goes on from NW_025767189.1 coordinate 797,959, forward strand.
ATTTGTACCTTACCGAGGTTATCATGTCATTGTAGTTCTGCCTGATGATAAATCACTAACACCGTGGAAATGTCTGCGATTATGCGAATGACATTTGTGTGTGGAAATATATTCGACAGAATCCTGCATGTAATGTAGGACGTGTCTGGCTTCGAACCACCTCAGACAATTTGACACATTAGATACATTTTGCGTTTTGGCTATTTCCGAATTAGCTCGGCTTGTAATTGGAAGCCAGAAGATACATACGTCATTTTGTCAGGAAGATAGTCGGCGGACGCTGTTAAGGAAATGACGAACGAAGCGGACGAGAAATATTAACTGTTACTTCCTGCGACTGAACTCGTTCGTAGAACTGAGTAACAAGACTTTGTGTTCCAGTGATTAACCGTTCTTTCATTGAAGGGCATCATAGAGACCCATGTAACGCTTGACCCATCGAATACAACAGTTACTGTTATCGCCATGATAATGCCTACTCCCGTTTGTTACTTTCTCATTGTCTGATGTCGATGTCACGTCAACTGTTTAGTATAGTACTCTTGTAGTTGTCACCTTGTTTCTTTTACACTGTTATGTCATTATTCATCTTGTTAGCTTTCCTTGTTAAGTCAACAACATCTAAATATATTTTGTGTTTAGGTCTTCTACGCATTTGCTCGTGAGAGTTCCACCTAAACGGTAATGAGCAAATAATAAATTAAATCACCCATCTCGTGTTTAAGAGGCCATACTTCAAGTTTTTAAATTGAGGCAAAAAGAATATGAAAAGGGAAAACTGGGCTTCACGTTTGCAATTGTTTGAACATTAAACCAAATGACTCATACCGAGCGTCCTTGAATAGCTTCTATGAAGCCAAATACCAGCTGTCAGAAACATAATGAAAACAGAATGGAGATTGTATTTTATCATTTGTTCTTATTAGACAAACTGTTTGTTGTATCACCCAGTGTCAATTAAACCACTCGCATGATCCAATAACATAAATCCCCCGCACAATCCGGAGCTCAAACATTCCTGACAAAGCTTTTTTATGTAACTTCGATCGATCTTTCTTGAATAAACAGATCAATTTCTGATTTGGAGGTCAGTGCCCATTTATATTCTGCGCGTATTACCATGGGGGATAATGCAAGTGATAGTGTCTGTAGGTTCTTGGTGTTTATAACAGGTAGTTCAATATCGTACAGTATTACTGTTGGTTGGATTTGATAATGAATGCTTCCTTATCCCAAGCAAAATGGCACGATAAGAGGTTTTTAATTCAAGATAGGAACAAATTTAGTTCAATGATATCTCTTTGCTCACCATTACATGATAATTGTACCGCATTACTGTCACTTCTCGGGGGTAAGTATGTAAAGTGGTTGATGTCAGATAACAGCGAGTTAAAGCATCTAGTTTGTCTCTTTAGAGAGAAATGTTGCAATCTTGACTTTAATGTGCAGGCATGTTTATTGTGCTCCGCAAATATTTATAGAACATATTTTATAGTACATATTCATATTTTGATCGGACAAACAGCGGATTCATATCACAATGACATTCCTCCAATAAATAGATGACTTTGACGGCTTTATCACCACGGGTCCATCATGCCCAGGTATCAGACCATGGCACATGCCATAACGATCATACCAATCGTGTTATCACACTATCGTGCCAACACACCAGTTTTTGATTGTCATACCGTAACACGACAATACCAGCACAACTTCACCGACAGTATAAAATAGACCGATCCAGTCCCGGCCGATAAGCCCCGCCCACTTCGTTTTTGACGTTATGGGGGACAACCACTGACTAATCACAATGGCGTCATTGCCGGAGGTACGTGATTGAGAACGCTGTTGATGAATTATGCTTGTGGTATTTTGGTATCCGTCGTTTGTGAATGATATTTAAAGAGGAAAGTTATAGGTATGTGATTTTTAATATATTTTAGTTGGCAGATTGCAATTGGCAAATCTGGAAAATGTGATATGGCTTGAAAACGGTATGTTTCAATGGATGTACTCTGGACATATCCAGAAGCAAATATTCAGCAGCTGATCTACAGCAATTCTCAGTAAAGTTTCCCTCTTCAAAATCTGTACACCATCCTAAAATGACACTGAATATAAGGAAATATAAATGGAATAATTCCATTACATGAAAAATCAACTAACATTTTTGTAAGTTATTCTGTTCCAGGACTGGATAATGCCTGACCAGGATGTGACCAAAACGTAGGGTTGCTTTTTCAAATTCTCTGGATGTTGAAATAACTTTGATGAGTTATGATACTAGCAATCACTTTCAGAATTATCTTATTAGTAAATGTATTATTTAAAACAAATCTAAAAGCAGGAGCTAACAAACTAAGTTAATACCAAGTGATTGTCCTGCCATGATTTGTATAGTGTTTGTTTGCCCAGTTCTGCCTTAAAAATCATATGAATCTGATATGTCAATCAATTAAATAATTATTTATAATTGATTAGATTATTATTAATGTTTTTACCCTTCCACATTTTCTGAAAAGAGCAAGATTCTTAAAACATACCTTGCTATCATTTCCAGTGAATTAATCAAAATGACAGCTGCAATATTGCTCTTAAAATGTACCAATATATGTGAATAATTCTATGTTGTAACAAAACTTCAAATGTCCTCATAATTAAGATATACGCTTTATTTCACTCCGCCCAATACTACAGAAAGTCACTATTCTTCTCACATAGTTTTCGTATTCGATCCAGACCGCCTCCGTGGTGTAGTGGTTAGAGCGTCCGCCCGGAGAGCGGAAGGTCGCGGGTTCCATCCCCGACCGCGTCATACCAAAAGACGTTAAAATATGGTACTTGTTGGTCCCTGCCTGGCGCTCGGCATTAATGGGTACAAGGACTGGTCGGCTCGGAGTCAGTATAATGTGTCTGAGTGGGGTATTCATATTCATGCTTCACTGCGGCATGGTGTCTCAGTGAGCTAGCACTATAAAACCAGCTTAAGTCTGGGCTAGTATAAGCAGCCCCACATACACATACACACGCATCGCGTCGTCATATGAGCGAAATATTCTCCAACGCGACGTTAAACCCAATTTCACCTCACCTCGTATTCGATCCACATGGAGGAACGTAATTCAGTTCAAAGTCCCATCCATCTCTTTATAAAAATTCTGAAATATTTGAAGCATAGTTTTATAGGCACTCATATGAATTAATTTTTATATTTGGATATTGCATGATAGGCAACTGCTGACACTGACAATATTTTCGTTTGAATAAAAATATTACTCCTCGAATATTTTGCACTATTAACAAGATACTGTGCAGTAGGCCTTCAGATTGTGCTTTAGATACTTAAAACATCCTAAAATGTGTGACAAATTAAGAATATCAAAGAGCGAAGGGAACAGTATCCGCCACATTGTTCTTTAATGTAACAAGTTTTGCTCTTTCGGTCGACCCTAGAACCGAAATCAGATCGCTGTCAGATTTGTTTACATTGTGTCACGGCTTTCTCGCCTGTCTCATTTTAGCTTTATGGCGTACCAACTCAATGCCCAGTAGGGACTAAAAACGTTAAGCAAAAACAATTTTGTAGTTACAAGAATTGTCCGTGTTTATAACCCATGCAAAGTCTTAAACTGCTTTTTGTTGTCATCAATTGGTAATGATTTTGCACATGTGCAAAAGTGTGGAAATTCGTGCAAATTGTCATCTGCAGGCAGACGAAGGTTTCGTGAACGATGGTGCAGACATTTAACTGATCGTTAGGACTATCGCGCTCCTTGATCCGCCTCAATTCCTTTTGTCTTGACCATAATGGTTTTGGTAAAGGTACACATCAAATCACAGAAGTATGTAATATATATAGCGAGTGTAAATGGCATATTCGAAGCACATCGCTTCGGAAGAATCGTTTGACCCCGGAAATAAGTCTGACAAGTCCACACAGCGCGGTCTGCTGATTGGCCAAAATTGACGCATGCGCCAGTTTTGATTGACAGACTGGATCGGTCTATTACCCAGTACACCACCATTCCATAACTGATCACACTCATAGCAGACTTGGTCTCGTCTCTAGCTATATGGCTGAGATAATGCCGATGAACCTCAACTCAACTCAACACAATCCATTACACATTCACACCATTGTTCCTGTCAGGACAGAACAGAGCTTTTATTACGCTCAGGCCGGGAAACTCGGCATAAGAGGTACAAATATACAGTTATGAATACATGGGATGGCGGGATGGTTTACATGGAAGACTCTACAGTTTTCATGATAGTACTACAAAATATACACAGTTGTTTTGAAACACTAATTCGTTTACAGTTAAACAATTAGTTAAATCTTGAAACATTGGTTTGTTTAACAGAATGGTTTGGGATATAAGTTTTCCGATGATGTTTGAGGAAAGGGCAGAGAAAAATGTAATGAAATTCATCGCCAACATCACACGTGTTGCAGAGGTTACACATTCTTTCTTCGAGTGGAATTTTGTGCCGCCTACCTACTTCTTTTGGTAAACGATGGCAGGAAGTTCTAAACAAGAGAAATGTAAAAGCCAAGGAGAAAGGGATATACATGTATGTGAGATATTTTTCAAGGGCAAGTTCAGATTTCAATACGAGGTACATGGTAGCCTTAGAAGAATTGGACTGACTGAATGACTGAGTTTGGTTTTACGCCACTTTTAGCAATATTCCAGCTACATCACGGCGGGGAAACACCAGAAATGAGCTTCACACATTGTACCCATGTGGGGATTCGAACCCGGGTCTTCGGCGTGACGAGCCAACGCTTTAACCACTAGGCTACCCAACCGCCCCAGAACAATTGAAAATCTCTGCGCGCCACGTTTGGGTTGCTATATCATGTAACCGTAAGGAGATAATATTATTAATTTCGTTCGGAAAGACAGCTTGTTGGCTTAACCAGTAGAAGCTATAGCCAGTTTAATTAAAAACGGCATGATATAACATTACAATCCTCATATTATCACTTGAGTTGAATATTTGTTTATGGGAATTGGAAGAATGATTAAAGAGCAAATACAACAGAAAGTTCCATTGTCCTTATTGCTGTCAGCACGTTCAGAGTGTATCCCATGCTGTTAGTAAATGAATTAAACAAATATCGTTGTGCTTGAACAAAGTTAAAAATAAGAACTTGAGATTCATTTCAATTTAAAGCCCCTTATGTGTTGAGGGAATGAGGCGCATTGCCTCGACGGAGGAATATAATCCTCTCTGCCTTATTAAAATGCAGCCAGCACAAAGAAATGAGGAGATGGCCATAACGACGAAATGATCATTAGGTAGTACACTGAATTAAAACATGAATTGGACTATTACGAAACGGGGGCTAAATTTACTGTAGCACAGCATAATAACCAGGTCCAGGGGTGTCCCACATGTCTATGGCGCCGGAATTCGATGTCGAGCATGGAGTTCCTTTAGCAACGATCGTTGCAGATTCGTCTAGATAATGATTCTTGCTTAGAAAGCACCGTACTCATGCTCGTGAGTGCATGTACGGGGTAACAGTCACCAGGCTGACTTACATGATACCGATAGTAAATGCCGTTAAGAGACCAGCTGCAGTCTATTTATATGACCTCGAGGGATTTGTTTCATCCCGATTCTTTGTCACTGCTCGGCGAAATGTATTGCGTATACAGGAAGCAAACAAATCAGTTGGTGTGGAGTCTCACGCCAGAATCAGCCATAATGTGTGATTGACTTCAACCAACGTCACATCAGTCAAGTAGACTTACTCCCACCACTGCTGCAAAGCTTACGCATCGAGTGACATCGGGGGAACGTGATATTACACCATGGTGGTACTTTATCTCTGGTAATGGGCGTTGTGTATTTGCGAATTTCACGCTTGTACGTTTGTAAAGAGGGTTTCTTTATTCATGAATACGTGTATTCTTTATCGAGAACGTTCATGTACTTTTTCACGTGACGGTGTGTGGAAATTGATCTTAAATCCGTGTTCACTTAAATGACACGGAAAAAAGTAGTTTATATGAAAACCAGTATTGAAGATATATTTCCAGCAATATTTTTACGAAGGGTTTTGTGTGTTTCATGGTGTACGATCTTAACCTGCAGAATGTTTCGGTGGAGTTGGAGGAGACATATAACCTAGGTATTCCTAGATGAATGAATCAATATGTGTCTGTCGTGATGGGGATTTCGCTAAAGTGGGCAACATCTAAGACCTGCATCACCTCGGACCCTCCTCCTCCTGACTGAATGACGGACTGACGGACAGACGGACTGACTGACCAACCGACTGACTCACTGACTCACAGACTCACTCGCAGTGTATAGAAGAACTTTCCAAATCCCAATGGATGGTGGGTGATGTAACATATGCACCAGTTTCTTTATGTGCATTGCTCCTTGGAACAAGGATATATTGATTACGATCTGCTGTATAATTCATCTAATATAGTGCCTCTTATCAACTTTACACATCATACCTCAATATGAGCGATCAAAGTAATCAATAAATGAAAAGTGTTCTTTTCCTTAACTACCTTAAACAGGTCTATAAGCCAATAAAGTGGGGGCGTGTTGTTTTACACCATAGTCAGCCCCCTTTCAGCTATATCATGGTAACCAATAGAGCATCGCCTCCAAGTTAGGTCAACCAGTCACTGATGTCATGAGCAACGACCAACAATTTCCACTGTACTGAACAGGTAAGGAAAACGTGATCATCGAACACACGCATGCCGTGTTACTGGGCACATTGTGTCTGTGAGGAAGGTTTCCTCACTACTGTCAAAAGGTCAACGTTCCAAATACTTGATGTTTCTACACATGTGGTCGTTATGGATTGAAGTGCAGTAAGCGCTTGCAAGGACTTGTGTTACTGTGCTAACGATAATCGTTGCCGGTCTGTTTTTCTGGGCTTTAACGCCAGACTTTCATCAGTGAAGCCTGTAGCTCCACCTCAGGTGAATTTCAAAGGACCAGCTCGGCGATCTGGATCGTGTCGGTGTGACTTCTTCGTCAGTGGGAATGCGTGCACAGTCACACACAACCGAATCTATGCATAACCAAAACTGAACTCTATATTGACACTAACTACATGGCCTACTATTGTGATACCCCTATTTTATCTAATATAACCGGGCGGTGGGGTATCCTAGTGGTTAAGGTGTTTGCTCATCATGCCGAAGACCCGGACACAATGTGTGAAGCATTTCTGATGTCCCCCGCCGTGATATTGCCGAAATACTGCTATAATCGGCGTAAAACTAACTCGCTCACTCAATCACACGAATATAACCAATCCCCATAGCCAACCTTTTCACTACGAATGTTTCGGTACCTACGCAATCAATAGCCAATCTAGTCATCACAAACACCCAGTTTACTTGGTCACTAACATCTGATCTATTCATCACAAACATCCCACTCACTTTATCACCAATCGCCAATTCATCTATAAATCACAAAAAAATAGTCCTCTACAAATGCAATATCCGATTTCTTCATAACAAACATCTGGCTCACTTCATCACAATCGCCAATCCTTTCATCACTTACAACCACTTCTCTACCAAACTTTAATTCACAAACATATAACCAGGTTTTACATCACAAACACCTTGTATTTACACAATCGAAGGCTTTGGATCCATATGCCACCAATACCCGGATCTCTCTATTAACCAATGTGCATTATTATTGTTGTATTGAATTAAACCGGATGGCATTGCCGATCAACTTCATTACGTGTACAAGTATCAACACAAATGTATCATTTACTCAATCAACTCGCGTCACGAACAATTTGTTTATCTTGGAATGCTGACGTGGGGTCGGCTGTGGTTACGTGTTATGGAGTTCTTGTGTTTGCAAATGTGGGATTGCTGAACATTTTTAATGGACAGGCGTTCTGTGCGTGAGTTTGTGGATAATGTAGGGGAGCTTATGAAAGCCAGGGTTTTGCGTTAATGCACGTCTATTCACCAACAAATGAATATGCTGAGACGCTGCGTTGTATATTCACAGCGCCTGTGAGGCTTCTAGACTGAGACTGAGCAGATCAATGGGCAGTTGACCAGAAACCCGAACGTTCTATATCTGGGTTTTATGTCTTTGATTCGATGATATGACAAGCGTGAATGTAAGAAGATGGAACTACTATCCAGACGACAACTTAGAGGTGCATAGAAATTGTCGGCATGATTAAACGTCCAGAAACACGTAGCTGTATCCTAAATTGGATTTTGTTGACTGCACAAACACAATAAGAAAATATGAAGATGTCCAAGGTTTCTGTTCAGTCATCAAATTGTTCTGTCTTGGCAATCGATGTGCGAGTGTTGTGTTTATATAGCTTAATTAATTCCGCTTCACCAGACTACTGGTCAGCATAGATGTGATCAATAACTGGACAATATCGTTGCTTGCAAATATCTGAACGTGAGGTGTCATAGATATTAATGCGACCTCCCGTCAAGGTGATACATATTACTGGATAATATTGGTCTTGACCTTGCCAGATATGGCAGCTGTAATACATGTCTTTGAAAACATTGTATGGTCACAATCCTGATCGATTCCTGTGGAACATGTCTTGAATTAGTGATATCTGGTAAGACGGATTTTCCATTTAATCGACGATAAGACAAATTACACAAGCATGATCATTCATAAAACTATGACATCAGATCCCTGTAAACCGGCCACTTACACCAGAAAAAGTCATGCAATTAACCCAGACGCTGAGCCCCACAATACAAACCCTCACAATAACAACACGACCCGAACAGATATAAAAATATACAGTGATCAACGCAAACATCATAACATGAAAAGTTAAATGCATATCGATATCACCACCAACAATAACTAACACAAACGTCACATCCGGAAAAATACCACTTACAGTAGAAAAACTAGAATCGACTAAATGCAAACGCAAAACATGGAAACATCAACACAAACACCACCTACACCACGTCGTAAACAACGTTGTAAACATAACACTTATCAACACCACGATACTTAAAAGCAACATCATTACAATAAAGGCAAACTTGACATTTGACAACACTGTTATAACTGATGACTTATCGAGGTCTTGAATGTTGTAACCTTGTCAAACATCTTCTGAAGAAGAGGCGCCTTTTGAAATGTATGCAGAGTGAAAGAGAAACTAAAATGTAAACACGAAAACATGGAGCTGCTTGAATAATGGTCGACATAATGAGGAAGGTGACTATTTAAAACTATTCACATACAGCCGTGTTTAGAGCGAAAACCACAACCACAACAACCACAAAGACTCCAACAAGTGAACGACAAATGCATTGTGTACCGAAAAGATCGGTACCACACACACAACCCACAGCAACACCTACAACAACAACAACAACGCCAACAACAAAAACAAGTTAATAATAACGATCAAACAAGAAGAACACACACATTGTTTACATGCAGGTATGTGCACTCCATGACTTGATAAGTTCGCTCCTAAAGAACCATGCATCTCACGAAGACGTCTTTGTCATCAAAGCCATAACCAATTCCTTTGACAGTTCTATCAATACCATGCGATAATTCGTCAACTGATCCTAACAAGATCGCATTCGTCATTCGCGGTCCAGTAAAACTGCAATGTTTTTAGTCGTCGTGCAACCAGAATCACTACAATTCCTGTAAGCTAATTCCTCTTCATTAGAATATCGAATAGTTGTTTGAGCCTAAAACGCTCTATACAAAGGCACGAATGATAAATGAGTCAGTGACAGCTTCATTACCATGGCACACTCCAGAAAGTGGCCCGACAACTGCTGCAGCGCTAGGTATAGTATTTATGCACTGCCTTTATCACTAGTAAATATGGCTTGTCCAGCCGAGAGAACAACAGGCTGTTTTATTTGGAGAGTTTATTGACCAAAAACTATTATTTTCTTTTCCTGTAATCTGCTCGTTGCAGATGTATATTGATTGTCTCGATGCTCAACAAACGAAATGTGTAAAACGTTGTGACAAACACATACCCTTGCTGGGGTTACGGTGCAGGGACTGTGCATCTGTTTGTTTAAAACGAGTTCGCTTCATCGGATAACCATTTAAACATTTATAGCAGTAGAATAAGTGGCTAGTTTTTAAGTACCGAGTAAGATTCAACAGCTAGTATTCCATGTTACCCTATGTACGACATGCAATGGTTTATGTGATCCATTTTAAATTCACAAAAGGTTGCAGACTGCGCGTATAATGTACGGCTGATGTAACCATGCTACGTGTTGAAATCATATAATGTGTAACTTGTCTGTGCCATCGTGTTTTCACATCGAAGTGTTGGGTACTTCTAATAATTCATGATGGTTATACTCCAGATATGACATCATAAGCATCGGTCTGCGCAAGTTAGATGTGATGACATGCATCAAAGAGTCTTTTCATCCGCCGCCGTTATTTGCCAGTTAAGAAAGGTTTGCATTGCTGAGGAGAATGTGTGGGACCACAACCATATAGGTTTCTTAAGCCTCGTTTCACTCACCCTCAAATGTGGTTATATGCTTGATGAATCTTGTCTATGTTGGCGTGATTTTCTTGCGATTTACATAATTACCGCCATAAAATGAGTTCAAATGACCAACAAGTCAGCCATCGTTCTGCGTTCGTGATAACTGGTATGAAGGAGCCTGCTTCGGTCTGTAAAACGTGCACACCTAGTGCCACTAAACCCTAGCAACTGGCACTGCAGCACTTGATTCCCTGCGTTGGTGGAACTATGGATAATGGTAATTGGCAACAGTTGAAATGATCCGCTCTGATTGAGAATTTCTTGGAATGCTCATCTTAACGGGACTAATGTAGATGTAGCGGTTAGATACATTTATGACGTTATCTGATATTTACTTCCCTTCTATACCGCTTGAATAAAGAAAGTGGTTTTAACCTATTTCAGGAATCAGAATTGAACGTATTACTTAACGTATATATTGATTTAAGTCTTTCTGTTGAGAAGTATTGCCTTGGCAAATGCAGCAGTTGATAATAAGTGCCGAACTGTAGCACACACAGTTCTCAGATTATATGAATTCGCACTTGTTAATGGAGAGACGAAACTCTTTGGATCGCCTCGAGTTGTTGTTAAGTGAGTTAACACCAACAGTTAATTTATTCATTGGAATAACTACTGAACATAGAAAAAATGAACCGGGTCGTTTGAACTTGAGGATGACAAATCCGATACCTGAAATCGTCCCCTTCTCTTTTATTTTACTACGGTTATGCTTGCCAGTCCTATTCATTTCCAGCAAAGCCTTGGTCGAATGAGAAAAACAAATAAAAGTGCATCAATAGCAGACAAATTACTTCCGGCTTTGTATAAATCAGAGAAGAACAAATATCAACACTGTCTGTTTTCATACTAAACCTGCAGGAAATTAGAAAATTTCAATTTTTCTGCTATTGAACAACGCACGAATTGTTATCATAAACTGACAATTAACTTCAGAATCACTGCTACTATAGATATACTTGATAAAAATGTAATGTGATTGAGAAAAGTTTTTGGTATTGTCAATATTCAGCTTCAAGGCAATAATATATATATATATAGCGTTGTACAAATCGAATCGACTTTCAGCAGTATTCGCTCTCCTAAATGATTATTTGATTTCATAAACGCTGAAGAATCGCGGTTTTTTATATCACCAATTCGAGGTCAATACGTGTTATGATAGCCTTAACTATTTGTAGAAAGCAAACAATTCTCCATATCTTATCGCTGAGTTTATCCACATTTGTCGGATAGCGTGTGCCACGTTTTCATTGGAGACATACTCGCAACTTGTCAGCTATTACTGATATACTTACATGTCAAAACCACCTTGATCGTCAATGCATCGTCAAATTGAATTGCATAATTCTTCCAAGATAACACCACGGAAGTTCACAATAACAACTTTTAATTTTATCAGAAAATGCGATTATGTGTTGTAGCTAGAATAGTAGACACCCAGTCACAAATCATTCGGTAGCTGGTTAATACACTGATTTGATTTAATCACTCAGTTAAAAAAAACTTTACTGTCTTTTACTTTGTTAAATATTAACAATAATACTTATTCTATTATATAACTTTAGCCTACTGTACCTTAACTATGTGCTGTTACTCTTGCAAGTACCAACAAATCTATTTGGTAATTGAAAATGTTATACTTGTGTGTATATCTTTGATATTTTCGTTTTAATACAGCTGTTCATAGATTATGCCAATTCTGTAACTTTATTACAACGGCATGGTTTACCGTTTTGAAAAAGTATTAAGGCTGAACTAGAATGTATCTTGCGTTAATGCCCACTCTGGTATTGTACTAGATATCGTGTGTTGGGTGTGCTGTTCATGGTATATAAATTTAGGTGCTTCTAGCAATAATAGTAACACGCAATAAAACTTCATTGTATATATTTTATTATGGACTAATTATATATGATGATTTTGTGGGTGTCTAATAAATTTTGATTATTCACTCAGGCCTTGTATGTTGTATAGGTTGGTAATGTACATTTGTACCTCTCCAGAGCGAGCTGAGAGTACACTTATATGCATGTAAGAAATTTCTTGGAGTACAATTTAATACACCCAGTGTTATGGTTTATGGCAAAATTCCACCATATATTTACACTTCCATAAATATTGTCAAATATTGGTTAAAACATTTAGATATGGCTTCATATTGAATATATATGAATGTCATGATATGATGATCACGTATGACAATAATGGAAAACAAAACTGGGTTACGGGGGTGAGACAACTGCTCTCTAAAGTCGGTTTGGTAATGTATTAAATATTCAAAAAGTTAACTCACAATGCAATTTTATCATGTCACTGACACAAAGATTGAAAGACATCTGTATGCTGCAATCACGGACTGAATCTATGTCATTATCAAATAAGAGTTTTTATTATAATCTTTTCAAAACTAAGTAAAGAAGACTGCTTAACTAATATATCTGTTAAAAAAATAGAATAGAGTTGTCTAGTCTCCGTTGCTCATCCCATCATCACCTTGTTGAAACGAAAAAAAATTAATTGCAAACTATGTAACTTAAAATTGCTTGAAGATGAATACCACTTTTTACTTGTTTGTCCATTATATTTATCACTCAGAGAAAAATATATTTCATCCTGTTATTATAATTATCCGAACACTACTAGATTTTCACTATTGTTAACAAATTCAAATGTGAAAATACTTAAGGATTTATCAATGTTCATTTATTGTGCCTTCACTTGTAGGAATAATTTGAATAAATAAATAAATAACCACCCAGGATATGATTTAATATGAATGTATATGCTCTATGCACTATTTATATAGTATTAATATTGGATTGTACTATAGGCCCGTGGCCTCGTGAGTACTGGAATAATGGTTGATTCCTTTCTCATCTACGTTTATCGTACCCACGATTGAAACGATAGGATTTGTTACAGATGCAGTGAAGTTGTTTCCATCCTCGACAAACCTTTTCCTTCTATTGATGACGAGTCCAGACCGAGCCGGTTAAACCGAATCGACATTTTGACGGAAAGGAAGATAAATACTTCCTGCAATCACTCATGTGGAAACTTCCAGTTCACAATACATCTTTAATTTCGTGCGATCACTAGTGATGAATAAGGTGTTCATCGGGGGTGACATGTTCTTTCAGTCTGACAAACGATGGATAGCTGATGGCCCGACCCTCATGTATATTGTCGGAGGATTTCCCCCGACAGTGGTTGAAATAATTCATCACAACATACGTGCCATCTCGCTTCTGTTTGGCCAAAATAAAACCATACAAAACGTATTCTGAACAAATGATAAATTTCGTTTTTAGTTAAACAACATTTGAAATTCTACACTTGACTTCACCAGTATAAGGTGTATCTCCCATATTTGAATCTTTAAAGATCCCCTGAGTGACAAAGTAGACTGGTTAGAATAATTATGCATTATTAACCCAAGGTTATCATGTCATTGTAGTTCTGCCTGATAATAAATCACTAACACCGTGGAACTGTCTGCGATTATATTAATGACATTTGTCTGTGGAAACAGATTCGACAGACGCCTGCATGTGAAATGGGACGTGTCTGGCTTCGAACCACTTCAACCAATTTGACAAATTGGATAAGTTATGCGCTTTGGTTATTTCCGAATTAGTTCGGCTTGTAATTGGAAACCAGCAGATACATACGTCATTTTGTCAGGAAGATAGTCTGCGGACACTGTTTAGGAAATGGAAGACGAAGCGGACGATAAATATGAACTTTTACTTCCAGCGGCTGAAATGGTTCGCAGAGTAACACGATTTTAGTGTTCCAGTGCCCTAGTGATTGAGCGTACTGACACAAAGAATGCATCACAGATACGCATATTAAATGGCAATAAAGAAAATATTTCATCATGAAGCTGTAACACTTGACCCAACCAATGCATCTGTAATCACCATGATAATATCTGCTCTAGTTTGTTACTTTAACTACTTCATCATCTGATGTTGATGTCAAATCAACTGTCAACTGTCTCCTAGTATAGAATTATTCGTAACATTCAACTTATAATCCATTTTTTGCTAGCATAGCAGTCGCTCTGTTTTGCGAATACATCTTACCCCGTGCATGTCTGTGTTGTATGTCAGCCTTGTAAGGATGATTTCTTTGTTACGTCGTCTGTCGTCTACTCTCCTTTGTTATTCATGTCAACAATCCATAAGGCTGGTTTGTTCATGACGCTGTCTATTGTGTCGTTTCCTTTGCTTTTTACATGAAAAGCCCTAACGCTGTTACGTCACCATTCATTTTGTTAGCTTTCTTTGCTGTGTCAACAACCTCTACAGATATTTTATATATACGTCTACCGTCGTTTTCGTCTAAGTTGTGTGCGTTGAATCAATCATAGTTCCACCTCCACTCTAATGAACAAATAATATTCATTAAATCAAATCATCAGGTGATTAGAAGGCAGTTCTGCAAGTCTTCGATCTGAATTGAAACACGACTGAACTTATGGTTCTAATAGCCCTAGTAACGTGTTATAAACGAGAGCAAAAATAATATGAAAGGGAAAATTGGGTTACACGTTTGCAATTAAATGTTTGAACATTAAACCAAATGACTCGTACCGAGCGTCCTTGAATAGCTTCTCTGAAGCCTAATACCAGCTGTCAGAAACATAATGAAAACAGAATGCAGATTATATTTATCATTTGTTCTTATTAGACAAACTGTTTGTTGTATCACCCAGTGTCAATTAAATCTCTCTCATGTTCTAATAACGTAAATCTCCCGCACAACCCGGAGCTCAAACATTCCTGACAAAGCTACTTTATGTAACTTCGATCGATCTACCTTGAATAAACAGTTCAATTTCTGATTTTGGAGGTCAGCGCTCATTTATACCCTGCGCGTATTACCATTAGGAATAATGCAAGTGTTAGTGTCTGTAGGTTATTGGTGTTTATAACAGGTTGAACTATAGCATACAGTAGTAATGTTGTTTAGTTTAATTGTTAAGAGGCTTTTAATTCAAGATTGGAACAAATTTAGTTCAATGATATCTCTTGGCTCATCATTACATGATAATTGCACCGCATTACTGTAACTTCTCGGGGGGTAATTATGTAAAGTGGTTGATGTAAGTCATAACAGCTAGTTACAGTATCTCGTTTGCCTCTTAAGATTGAGATGTTGCGATCTTGGCTTTAATGTGCATGCATGCATGCTAGTTGGGCTCCCCTATTATTTTGTTGTACATATTCTACCCTGCCTTGATTTTGTTCGGACAATCAGGGGTTTCAAACGCAATAATATTATTCCAATAAAAAGATGACTTTCACGGCCTTAACACCGTGTACGTACTTCACAAGGGAAACATCTATAGTCTGTTTGCATTGAAAACGTACCGATGAATTTCACTTTAAACAAAAAAGTAAATCAAATAAAGTGAAATTAACATTGCGATTCCTCATAACTTTACCTTGCCAATTGAACATTAAAATCTCAGAATTATATACAACTTAGGATAAAAAGTTGTTTAACAAACGATCATAGTTTCAAATTCGCTATTATTGGTTTGTATTACAAGGGGACATGCACATTAAATGAAACCCCGATAACAAGCAGGGTTGGTTTCTACGGTAGTCTAAGTTAACGCTCATCACGCACCGCACGTGCATTTATTTCACTGTTCCAACTACTGCGTGTACCCCCTTGTAATAGAAACCAATAATAGCGATTTAAAACTATGATCGTTTGTTAAACAACTTTTACCCTGAGTTGACTAAAATTCTCAGATTTAAATGTTCAGTTAGCAAGGTAAAATTATGAGCATTCGCAATCTTACTTTCACTTGATATGATTTACATTTTTGTTTAACGTGAAATTTACCGGTACGTTTTCACTGCAAACAGGCAATAACCTACAATAGCATAGGTTGGCGACCACCCATAAACGTCATACCATCACCGTCATACCCCGCATATGATTAATAATTCCCTTCTCATCATTAAACGGCAGCCGCCATCATACAATCACATTTACGAGTCCATCAGACCATGGCACAAACCATAACAGTCATACCCTTCCCGTTATCACACAATCATGCCATCACACCAGTCATGTAATACCGTAACACGATAATACCAGCACAACGTCACGTCATCCCCCTACTATACAATTTACCCATTACACAACCATTCCATAGCAGATCACACCCATTACACTTGTACACCTTCAAACCATTGCACCTATCCACCCATCACACTCCTCACACCATTTCTCAAGTATCGTTGTGTTAAAAACCTTGCGATTCAAGTCTCTCGTGAATTAGAATAAGGCGTTGTCCCAAAGGAGGAATATAATCCTCTCTTCCTTTTAAAATACAGCCTGCACAAAGAAAACAGGAGAGGGTCATAATGACGACATAATCATTAGATAGTACAGTAAACGAAACCATGACATTGGAATATTACCAAACGGCGCCTAAATTTACTGTAGCACAGCATAATAGCCAGGTTCACAGGTGTCCCACTTGTCTATGGCGCAAATATTCGATGTCGATCATGGAGTTCCTTTGGCATGCCCAGATTCGCCCAGATAATGATTCTTGTTCAGACAGCACCATACCTATGGTGTGGTAAATTCACGCGTAAATTCACTGGAGCACAGCATAATAACCAGGCCCCACTTGTCTATAGCCCCGAAATTCGATGTCAATCTTGGAGTTCCTGTGGCCTACGATCGTTGCAGATTCGCCCAGATAACGATTCTTGTTTAGACAGCACCATATCCATGCTCGTGAGCATATGTACCGGGGTAACAGTCACCAGACTGACTTACATGATACCGAGTGTAAATCCCGTCAAGAGACCAGTCTATGAATATGACCCCGAGGGACTCGTTCCATTCCGATTCTTCGTCACTGCTCGGCGAAATGTATTGCGTATACCGGAAGAAAACAAATCAATTGGTGCGTAGTCTCAAGCGAGAATCAGCCATAATGTGTGATTGACTGAAACCAACGCCACATCAGACAAGTAGACTTACTCCCACCATTGCTGCAAAGCTGATGCACTGAGTGACATCGGGGGGAACGTGATATCGGAGACCACGGCGGTATTTTATCTCTGGTAATGGGCGTTGTGTATTTGCGAATTTCACGCTTGTACGTTTGTAAAGAGGGTTTTTCTATTCATGAATACGTGTGGTCTTTATTGAGAACGTCCATGTACTTTTTCACGTGATGATGTGTAGAAATAGGTCTTAAATTGCGTATACAGGAAGAAAACAAATCAATTGGTGCGGAGTCTCACGCCAGAATCAGCCATAATGTGTGATTGACTGAAGCCAACGTCATATCAGTCAAGTAGACTTACTCCCACCATCATTGCGGCAAAGCTGATGCACTGAGGAAAACCGGGATAAGGTCATGACCCAGCGGGTACACAACGTTGAGTCAACGTTTAATCAACGTTGACTTTTGGTTGTTTGGTTGATCAACCTTTCATAAACGTTGATTCAACATTTATCATGCGACCCAAGAAAATTAGTCGAGATTTGTTTAGTTGTCAACGTTGTTTCAACGTAAGGAACCAACGAAATGTCGACTAATTGTATCCTGGGTACATTTGTTACATATACATGTATTGGTAATAGGTATCCAACTTAGCAGCTATCATTTCTGAACATTAATTTGATAAATGATCCAGATCGACCTAGGCCCAGATATAATCTAATATATTGTATGATTGTGCATCGATCAACGGACGGAAATGTTACGTTAGTCGTAATTGAAAATGAAAAAATCAATGACTTTAGGTATAAAGTCATCAGTTAGCTGAATTGCATTAAATATCATATTTTCCAACAAAACTGTCAAAATCTTATAATTCCCGACAATTTGCTGTCAAACACATGCCAGATGTTGACCTGTCGATCGCCTCGTTTGATCATATCCGGACATGCGCACATTTATCGCTCGCGCAAAGGCAGTAGATCGTTGTCAGTTCGTCGTTTCACTTTGGCGAAGTTCACCGCAACATCGTTTTATTTTCAATAGCTTCTCGGCATGCTGGTGTTTATTTGGTCAGTATTTCATTCATGTATAATGAACCCGTAAGAATGTTGTTTAAATCTAGCATGTTAATGTAGCAGGAAACTCCGAGTTAGGGCTCATGTTTATCTCACAAGGTTACCGGTATGTCATGTAGGTGTTTCTCAATTTCGTGGAAGCCCATGTTTTCCATGAACTTGTTTTGTTATTTTTTCAAAATATTTGCATGCATATATTTGGCATTTTACTATATAAAGCTATACGAAATCAAATAGAATCTATTCATATTATATATTATATCACATTATTATGAAAATATGTAGGTTTGAATAGATCTAGCAGTAAATTGTGCAATGAGCAGTGCACGCTCTGAACTCTGTCAGTGTATGTATATTAATTGTGGGTTTGCAAACCGAAACATGAGTCTCATTAGCCTATTCAGACAATGACTTACTTTTCTTTTCAGCCGATCCGAATTTTCTCGTGTGAAAGTGAAAAGAGACGCCACAAACAACTATGGTTACACTGAATTCCAATACCTTGTTTCATAGGAAAATGGTATTTATAAGTTAATTTTAATTTTAAACTTTAATAACATCGTATTTCCATATTTTATGGCGAGGTGTAGGCAGCATGTTGTTAACAAAGACGTCTCAGACTGCCCCTGTTTGATAAGGTCATAAATGATTCATAATTCATAGGCTTGCTGGTTACATCTTTATGTGTTCTTTGCGCTTATTCAGTGTAGTTTTGTAACGCACAATGTGATTGTATAATATCAAGTCCCAAGCAGACCGCCAAACTTTTCTAGCGGCAGAGCCTCGTTTTGAGATGCCCACGATTTCCAGAAATAAGTTTGTCAGAGCACGCTGTACGACAGAGCACGCTGCACGACGTATTTGTAAGGATTAGAAGGAGCGTAGTGTTGCAATATGCAAGTTCTTGGATGTATCAAATAATACTGATAAATATTTATGCATCCAGTTGAATGAATTGATCCCAAAATTCTGGACTGGTTATTGTACGAAGTTGCGCAATAGGACGGAACCCAGTCAGCAGGAAACGAGACTGTTGTGCAATCAATGTTTTGACGTTTGGGGTGCGTGGGGTGGTGATGGTGATGGAGAATGGCGAAAGGAAATCTTTCTCAGTTCATGCAACGAAAATTCACAATAAAATGTCTTGTGCATGTCTTTGTGAAGGGTGAAATTGTATCTAATTTTATAAAACTTTTATTTATTTACAAAATATGTAACTTCACTAATGATTCTTTGATGGGACAGTTAACAAAACTGTGATGATTTACATCCTTAATGGTTAAAATGTTACATATAAAAGAAGTAATTTATAAAGGAACATTTAAATAGGAAACATAAGATTTATCTTTAATTGAATTTGCAGAAATCTCATCTTCGAAGATTGGGTGGCATCAATTTTTGTGGATCACATGAAAAGAGCAATGCTAAGGTAACAAGTTTTTAACATTTCACTTGTTTACCAGTATCTCCATCACAAAGATTAAGAGAAAGATGATAATGCACTTTTATTACCACCCACTTTGTTTTCTCATCCTTTAATGTAATAAATGGCTTTTGTTACAATTTATGACTCCTGTTAGCAAAATTGCTACATCAGTACAACACCTATCTAATTTTAAATACGGAATCTCTAAAGAGAAAACTAAATCTGACAGAATAACAACAAACTTCCATTGTTTTGCAGGACAACGTCAAACAATTTGATGTCAAGAATGAATGTGATGGGCGAAACGGCAAGTTTTCTATTAAAAATACAAGGTTGTATTCAATCATCTCTGGTAAGTTAATTACCAAATGCTCTTTGTCAGCATTTTCATCATGACCATAGCAAATAATATATGACAGTAAAACATCGTCTAATTCATTCTAATTCATAGTCTAATTGAATAATCAGTTTGCAATTAAGGATTTTCTTTGAAAATGTTTAAGAAGACTTCCATTCATTTAGTTGAAAATATAAATTGTTTACATTATAAAAGTACTTTTCCTCATTTATTGTATGGATGATGTATGTTCACATGCCGAGTTACAGCAGTGAAGTGAACCTTTCTTGTGATTGATTTAACAAATATTTGAATCATTTAAGACAACATATCTTCCATATAAAATTTATATGTATTTATATATAAATATTTCAGAATGTGTCCTATCTCAGGATGGGAATGCAACCGAAGCAAATTTCAAGAAAGAGTTAGGAACCTTTCTGAAGTATGCACCTGACCCTCAGGGTGGGAGTGCCAGAAAAAGAAGAGGAGCTAATAGTTGTGTGTTTTGGAGTTATAATTGTGTTTAAAGATCTGAACTGTGGCATTGAAATTGGTGGCGTGAATGTCAGTTTAATGATAAATGCAGATGATATTGTGTTATTATCACCAACAGAGATCACCTACAGAATGTCATGTATGAAGATTTCATGAAAAGTGACTTGTTTTATGTTCTGTCTTCAGGTATAGTTCATGGTCATCTTGGATTCCTTTCATGGTGAAAGTAATTGCATTGTGTTTATTCAGGGGTCTATCTAATAGCTGAAATTCATCAAAAATGTCTTCTCGGGGCAATTTCCACCTTTTCAAGATAACAATACAACAGTAAATAGGTTTTCTTAATTTGGAATACTCTTTCCTTCTTACTGGAATTATATCCAACTGACATAAAACTTAAATGAACACTATATTGAATGTGAAATTTTGACCACGCATTTTATGAGGTAAATATTTTTACTGTAATTTTCTGTTTCACTGTTTATTGCAGGTAGCCTTTTTTGGGTATTTTAATTAGATGCAGGAGTTTAGTGCTACCTTAGTGTAGTTTAAAGTTGAAATGCGAGGTTATTTACAGCAATACGGAATACACATATTGTAACCTGGGTTGAATCTTCACGTGTTTACGTTAGATTTCTATATAAGAAAACTCCCATACACAACCACGGAACAACCCATTTTCAACGTTAATAATATGTCAAACTTCAATGTTGATTCCACGTCGGATATCTACGTTTAAAAAACTTTCATATACAACCTATTTTCAACCTAATTTCGACGTTGAGGAACACCTATTCTCAACGTTGAAACAACGTTGATGTGCCCGCTGGGGACGGACATTATCTCTACTAATGGGAGCTGTGTATATGCGAACTTCACACTTGTACATTTGTAAAGAGGGTTTCTTTATACATGAATATTGTAATTCTTAGTTGAGAACTTCGATGTACTTTTTGTGGAAATGGGTCTTAAATCTGTGTTCACTTCGTGAAACTAAAAAAAGGTAGCTGTTACGAGAACCGGTATGAAAGACATTTCCAGAATATTTTTACGAAGGGCTTTGCATGTTTTTTGTGTGTACGATCCTGTAGAATATTTCGGTGGAGTTGGAAGAGACATACAACCTACATTGTACTGAAACAGAGTAAATTAATCAATATTTGTTTGTTGTGGTGGGGATTTCCCTAAGTGGGTAACGTCTGAGACCTTCATCACTTCGGACCTTCATCCTTCGGATTGACTGAATCAGATGGAATTTGGAATGACAAGAGTGTCTTAATTTTTTGTCATACGGAAAAAAATGCATCCCTTCCATTCACATAACCGATTTACTAAAACCAACATTGTGTGCGTTGTTCCTACGATTCCAAGAAAGGTTGTACTAAAACTAAATTTTAAAAATCAGCAATAATATTAGCATTTAGGATAAACAAGATCGGGACCAGGACTGAACCTCGTGGGAATTCCACTGCGAACATAACTGGTTCTCTCAAAGTCCTTGCAACAATGATATATATATGATTACAATCTGATATATATGTAATTCAATCTGATATAGTGTCTCTTACATGAAATTTGTCTGCTTCTACTTCAGATATTAATATCAACAATCAAAGTAAACAGTACGAAGTGCTCTTTTCCTTTACTTCCTTAAAATAGTTCTATAATCCAATCAGTAGAATGGGTACATGTTGTTATACACAATAGTCAGCCCACTGGTCAACGTTTAAATACGGGTATGGACGAAAGTGCAGTAAGCTCATGCAAGGACTTGTGTTATTGTGCTAACGATGATGGTTTCCGGTCTGCTTTCCACGTGGTACAACACTGAGTTACAACGCCAGGTCTTCAAAACGAATCCTTTGGCACTGCATTAGTCCCAAGTGAGGATTCACAAGGCGATTGGAATAGGTATGTCCTCTTCGTCAATGAAAAGTCGAGCTTTCAGGAACACACAAACGAATCTATGCATAACCAAACATGAACTCTACATTAACACTAACTGTGCATTATCTACTATTAGTTAACGCTATCTGTGTCTAATATAACCAATCCCAAGAGTCAATCCAGACGTTCAGGTACCTACACAACGAACAGCCAATCGTTTGTCACAGACGCACAGTTCAATTCACACTAACATCCAATCTATTCATCACAAACATCCGACTCACTTCATCACCAATAGCCAGTCTATTCGTCAGACAAAAACAGTCCTCTACAGATGCTATAGCCAAACTTTAATTCATAAACTACCACCCCTCTGCACAAACTATAGACTGGTGGGAGCTGGCTGTGAGTAAGTCAGCTGTATGTGTCTACTCTACGGATATGATAGTTCCATACATCTGTATCCTCACTCCAAGGAGTAATTATCACAATCATTTATCACCAGCTCATCTCTGCATTTCATCTTCGTACACAATCCAGAGGCACATTTAGATATTAGATGAACAGGAATCACTGTGGGATAATACGAAAGGTGATATGTACTTACACAAACATCAGTTAAAAGATTGTTACACATCAGGGTATATTTCTGCTAGTGTTGTTTTGATATCACGGAAATTAAATAGCATACGCTCTGGAGTGGGTTAAGCTTATTTGTTTAAAGAAGCTTTAATGCATGTCTTATTCACGAACAAATGGATATGTTGAGACGCTGTGTCATATATTCCGCGGGGCCAAAGAAGCTTGTCGACTGAGACTGAGCAGATCAATGGGCAGTTGACCAGAAACCCGTACATTCTATATCTGTCTTTTTTGTCTTTGATTCGTGGATACGACAAGCATGAATGTAAGGAGACAAAACTCCTATTCAGAAGGAGGTACATAGAAATTGTCGGCATGATTACACGTGCAGAATCACGTAGCTGTATCCTAAATTGGTTTAAGTTGACTGCACAAACACAATAAGAAAATGTGAAGATGTCCAAGGTTTCTGTTTAGTCATCAAATTGTTCTGTCAAGATAATCGATGTGGGAGTGTTGTGTTTATATAGCTTAATTAATTCCGCTTAACCAGATTACTGGTCAGCCTAGGCGTGATCGATAACTAGACAATATCATTGCTTGCAAATATCTGAACGTGAGGTGTCATAGATATTAATGCAACCTCCTGTCAAGGTGATACATATTACTGCTGAATATTGGTCTTGACCTTGCCAGATATGGCAGCTGTACTACATGAGGAGCTTGGGGCGCTATATTGCTTTTCATTTGCGTCTTTGAAAACATTTCATGGCCGCAATCCTGATCGATTTGTGCTATCAATTAAGACGGAATTACCCTTTAATCGACGATAAGACCAATTATAGAAGCATGATCATTATTTAAAATATGACATAAAATCACTAAAACTGCATTGACGCGTCAACGGAATACCACTTACACCAGAAAACACCAATTATCAACAAAACGATACTAAAAAGCAGCATTATGTACAACAAAGGGACACTTGACATTTGACATGAATGTTGTCAATGATGACTAGCGTAATGAATTTACCGAGGCCTTGAATGTTGTAAACTTGTCAAACATCTCCTGAGGAAGAGGCACTTTTTGCAATGCATGCAGAGTGAGAAACTGAAATGGAAACACGAAAGCCTGGAGCCGCTTGAATAATGCTCGACATATGAGGAAGGTGACTTTTAAAACTTGAAGACTACCCCTTTCACTTTCAAACAGTCGTGTTGAGAGCGAAAACACCCAAACAAATACAATAAACGCAAAGAGTGAAAGACAAATGCATTATGTACCGAAACCATCAGTAACAACACACAAAACCAAGACCATCAACACCTACAACAACAGCCTAATAATAATAACCATCAAACCAAGAAGAATATACACAACGTCTACATGCAGGCATGTGCACTCCATGACCCGATATGTTCGCTCGTAAAGAAACATGCATCTCACGGAGACGTCTTTGTCATCAAAGACATAGCCCATTCCTTTGAGAATTCTTTCAATGCCATACGATAATTCGTCAAAAGATCCTAACAAGATCGCATTCGTCATTCGCGGTCCAGTAAAACCGCAATGTATTTAGTCGTCGCGCAACCAGAATCACTACAATTCCAGTAAGCTAATTCCTCTCCCATGGACGAAAGCTTTTCATTAGAATATCGAATAGTTGTTTGATGTTTGAGTCAAAAACGCTCTCCACAAAAGCACGTATGATAAATGAGTCAGTGACAGCTTCATTACCATGGCATACTCCCGAAAGTGGCCCGACAACTGCTGCAGCGCTTGGTATAGTATTTATGCACTGCCTATAATCACCAGTAAATCATGGCTTGTCCAGCCGAGAGAACAACAGGCTGTTTCATCTCGAGAGTTTATGGAGCAAAAACTATTGTTTTCTTTTGTTTATTCTGCTCGTTACACATGTATATTGATTGCCTCGACGCTCAACAAACGGAATGGGTGAAACGTTCTGACAAACATACACACTATGTCTAGCAGGCCGCATTATTGACAATATATATACCCGTGCGCAACCTGCGTATATCTGTTTGTTTAATATGAGTTCGCTTCATTAGATATTCTAATCATTTATAACAGTAGGATAAGTGGCAAGTTTGTAAGTACCGAGTAAGATTCAACAGCTAGTATTGCATTAAAGCAATATGTAGGGCATGCACTGGTTTATGTGATCAATTTAAATTCACTCCTGCTCTACAGAATTTCACCGTTTGGCTGAAGTTTCAAAAGGTTTCGAAAAGTTGCGTCATTTCCGCAATGTGCGGCTGAAATTCGGTAATCCTCGCCATAAACTATACGTATTCATACTACATGTTCAAATCATGTAATGTGTAACTAGCCTATGCCATCTTGTTTTGACATCGAAACGTTGGGTACTTTTAATAATTCAGAATGGATATACTGCAGATATGACCATGCTCTTGTTTATATGTGCTTTTGTTGTTTATTTTCATTCTCAGCACTAACACTGTTATACGATGCTGGCCTCTACAGAATCAAGTCTGAACCGGACAAACGAGTGATTAACATCATGAGCATCTGTCTGTCTAATTTAGATGCGATGTCATGCACGAAAAGAATCTATCCAAATAAGAAAGGCTTTCGTTCCTGAGGAGAATATATAAGCATGTTCTTCACAGAAACCGGGCAGAGAGGGTCGATTAATTGGGGTAGGGGTGAGAAAGGATGTGGGACCACAATAATATAGATTTCTTAAGCCTCATTCCACTCACTTTCTCAAACGTGCTTATGAATCTTGTCTTTCAGTGGCATTTAGAAGTTGTACATAGATGTCTATGATTAAAATCAGTTCACCTGATGAAGGGACCTGGAATGGCCCCGAAACGTCGTGAGGGAAATATCAAAAAGTTTAATCTATAAAAATATCTTGGACATTGATGAATCTTGTCTGTGTTGGCGTGGTTTTCTTGCGTTTTACATAACTACCGTCATAAAATGACCAACGTATCAGCCATCGTTCTGCCTTGGTGATAATTGGTATAAGAAGCCTGCTTCGGTCTATAAAAATATACACCTAGTGCCACTAAAACCCCTCTAACTGGATCTACAGTACTTGATTCCCTTCGTTGGCGGAAGTATGGACAATGGTAATTGGGCAACGGTTGAAATGATCCGCTCTGATTGAGGTTTTCTTGGAATGCTCATATTAACGGAACTACTGTAGATAGAGCGGTGAAACATATTCTTGACGTTATCTGAAGTTTACTTCCCTTTTATGCCGCTTGAATAAAGAAAGTGGTTTTAATGTATTTCAGGAATCAGAATTAAACGTATTGTGTGAATGTATAATAATCATTGATTTTAAGTCTTTCTGTTGAGAAGTATAGCCTTGGCAAATACAGCGGTTGATAAGTGCTGAACTGTAGCACACACGGTTCTCAGATCATATGAATTCGCAAGTGTTAATGGAGAGATGAAACGCCTCGAGTTGTTGTTAATTTAGTCAACACCAAAGCCTAATTTATTCACTGGAATAATTTAATAAATATAGAAAAAATGAACGGGGTCGTTTGAACTTGAGGATGACAGATCCGATACCTGAAATTGTCTTATTTGTTTTATCTTACAACAGTCATTGCCAGCACAGCCTTGCTCGAAAGAGAAAAACAAATAAAAGTGCTTCAATAGCAGACTAATTACCTCCGGCTTTGTATAAATCAGAAGAGAACAAAAATCTACACTGTCTGTGTTCATAGTAAACCTTCATTGGAACATTTCATGTTTTCTGCTATTGAACAACCCACGATTTATTAACTTCAGAAGTACTTCTACTATAGATATATTTGACAAAAATGCAATGTGATTGAGAAAAGGGTACTTTTTTTTTGAAACTTGAATATGAAGTTTTTTGTAAAGTCAATATTCAGCTTCAAAGCAATAAAATCTTTGTAGTGTTGTACAAATCGAATCGACTTTCAGCAATATTCGCTCTTCTAAATGATTAGTTGATTTCATAAACGTTGAAGAATCGTGGCGTTGTATGTCACCAATTCGTGATCAATACGTGTAATGCATAGCCTTAACTATTTTTATAGCTAAAACACATGGAATTATCATGAAACGGCCCTCCTATTATCAGAAATTTGCGGGCTGCTGCAAATGATACTCGACCGCTCAACCTTAACGACGGGCCACTATCAGTTCTGTTGTCCAGTGACGTCATAGTGGGTGCGTCAGTTCATTCGAATTTGGTTTTGAACTGGCAGATATTCAGGGGCAAACAAGTCAAAGCAACCCGAATTCCCGCTTTAAATAGCGGTAATATTGGCTTTCTTGCTGGTGCTAACCTTAACAATTGCACTATTAACGTTGTTGTTGGACCAAAACCGAACACTGACAACTGTCGTTGTGTCTGACATAGTTTGACATGTTGCAGGGCAAGGTCGAATATCGTCACGTTCTGTTGTGACGTCACTTGAATTGTTCGATTACGTAATTGCATTCGGTCAGTCAACCCCGTCAGAAGTTGGTTTTGAGTAAACTTACAATCAAATTCCTTCATTGTTTCCTTTTTGTTTTCAACACAAATTCCATGTATTTTAGCAATAATAAGGGTAATGCTATTTTTGAGGGCATTATCATTTGCAGAAGCCCTCGGTCTTTTTCAACTGGAAGACCTCGGGCTTCTGCAAATGATAATGCCCTCAAAAATAGCATTACCCTTATAGTAGAAAGCAAACATTTAAGTTCCCCATGCCTTATCGCACAGCTGATTTCATCCACACTTGTCGGATAGCGTGTGCCGTTTTCATTCGAGACATACTAGCACCACGAAAGTTCACAATAACAACTTATAATTTTATTAGAAAATGCGATTATGTGTTGTTGCTAGAATAGTAGACAGACAGTCACAAATCATTCGGTAGCTGGTTAATACACTGATTTGATTTAATCACTCAGGTAAAAAACTTTTACTGTCTTCTACTTTGTTAAATCTTAACAATAATACTTAGTCTATTATATAACTTTACTTACTGTACCTTAGCTATGTGCTGTTACTCTTGCAAGTACCGACAAATCTATTTGGTAATTGATAATGTCATACTTGTGTGTATATCTTTGATATTTTCGTTGTAATACTGCTGTTCATAGATTATGCCAATTCTGTAACTTTATTACAACAACGTAATTTACTTTTTTGAATACATATTGTGGCTAAACTAGAATGTATCTTGCGTTAATGCCCACTCTGGTATTGTACTAGATAGAGTGTGTTGGGTGTGCTGTTCATGGTATATAGGTGCTTCTCTCAATAGTAGTAACACGCAATAAAACTTGATTGTATATATTGTATTATAGATTAATAATATATGATGATTTAATGGTACACTTACATGCACGCAACACAGTTCAAAGGAGTGAAATTAAATACGCCCAGTGTCATGGTTTTTTGGCGAAATTCCACTGTATATTTACTCTTCCATAAATGTTGTCAAATATTGGTTAATCCTTATAGAATATCAAAAGATGTTATAATATGATGATCGAAAAGATGGAATGGAAAACAAAACTGGGTTACGAGGGTGAGACAACTGCTCTCTAACATCGGTTTTGGTAATGTATGGAATATTCAAAAAGTTCACTCACAATTCAGTTTTATCATGTCACTGAAACAGAGATTGAAAGACATCAATATGCTGCAATCACGGACTAAATCTACGTCATTATCAAATAAGTGTTTTTATTTAAAATTTTTGAAAACTCAATTCAGTAAAGAAGACAACATAACTAATATATCTGTTAAAAAATTAGAATAGCCTTGTCTCGTCTCCGTTGCTTATCTAATGATCTCCTTCTTGAAACTGGCCGTAATACAAATATCAGCCGAGCAAAAAACAATTTGCAAACTAAGAGAAAAATACTCAGTGAAAAAATATAATCCATCATATTATTATAATTATCCGAACACTGATAAATTTTCACTATTGTTAACAAATTCAAATGTAAAAATACGTAAGGATTTATCAAGGTTTATTTATTGTGCCTTCACTTGAAGGAATAACTTGACAATAATTATCAAATAATTAAATAATTAATAATTAAATAAATTACTACTCAGCATATGATTAAATGTAAATGTATATGATCTATGAACTGTTTATATTGTATTGATATTGGATTGTGCGATAGGCCTGTGGCCTTGTCAGTACTGGAATACAGATTGATTCACCTCTCATCTACGTTTATCGTACCCACGATTGAAACGATAGGACTTCTTACAGATGCAGTGATGGTGTTTCACTTTAAAATTTCCGAGTTCATCCTCGACAAGCAATGCCATCGTTGATGAAATAACCTTTTCCTTGTATAATAAATAATAATCTTTATTTGCACTGAAAAGGCAACAGGCCTATAATACATAAAGTTATGTTACATTTGAGAGGAATTTAAATTGGGTAATCATAGCATAGTAAATGAACATTGAAATATTTTGTAAAAGAACTGGATTTTTATTACTTAACAGTGAGGAGAATTTTATCACATTTGGATGGACATAGTAATATCTTTTAATATATTTGGTTCGCAATCGGTCATACAATGGACATATTAAGACATATGTATAATGGACATACATATCTTCTGTGTGTACCTAATCTATTTTCTCTTTTTACATTCATATATCTGCCTCTTTCAATCAACAAATCATGAGAAGAACATCTGAATCGTGCCAGTGCTATTCTAAACTTTTTAACATTAACACAGGATAGATATGACTCAAGGACTATGGCATTTTTAAACAATGAATAACACATGCATATATTTGATAAGGATATCCTTTCACACCATGTTTGAATATACATATCTTTTAGTCTTGTCGTTAAGGATTGTATGAATAATGTAGGTGATTCGACTTTTCTTTGTATTGATGACGAGTCTAGTCCGTGCCCGTTAAACAGTCCTTGACACTCCGAGTCGACATTTTGACGGAAAGGAAGGTTGAAACAGTTCATCACAACAGAGGTAAAATCCGTTTCTCTTTTTTGCCAAATAATACTATAATACTATTCACGTATTCAGAACAAATGATAAATTTTGGTTTTAGTGAAACAACATTTGAAATACTACACTTGATTTCACCATTATTATGTGTTCTCTAGATATCTCCCATATTTCGATCTTTAAAGATCCCCCAATTGGCAAAGTAGACCGGTAAGAATGATGCATTATTAACCCAAGGTTATCATGTCATTGTGGTTCTACCTTATGATAAATCACTAACACCGGTACCGTGGAACTGTCTGCGATTATATTAATGACTTTTGTCTGTGGAAACAGATAATATAATATAGGACATGTTTGCATATAATATAAGACGTGTTTGGCTTCGAACCACTTCATATATCTGATTATATTAATGACATTTGTCTGTGGAAATAGATAATATAATATAGGACATGTTTGCATATAATATAAGACGTGTTTGGCTTCGAACCACTTCAGCCAATTTGACATATTAGATATATTTTGCGCTTTGGTCAT
This sequence comes from Haliotis rubra, assembly GCF_003918875.1. Taxonomy (NCBI): domain Eukaryota; kingdom Metazoa; phylum Mollusca; class Gastropoda; order Lepetellida; family Haliotidae; genus Haliotis; species Haliotis rubra. The sequence goes on from NW_025767189.1 coordinate 828,835, forward strand.
TTCCGAATTAGGTCGGCTTGTATTTGGAAACCAGAAAGAAACATACGTCATTTTGTCAGGAAGATAGTCGTCGGACGCTGTTGAGGAAATGACGGACGAAGCGGACAATAACTATGAACTTTTTCGTCCTGCGACAGAACTCGTTCGAAGAGGAGAGTATTACTAACAAGATTTAGTGTTCCAGTGCCCCAGTGACTGGATGTACTGGCACAGTGTAGGCATCACAGAGACGTATATTAAATTTCAACGAAGAAAATATTGTCACCATGATAATATCTGCTCCAGTTTGTTACTTTAACTACTTCATTTTCTGAAGTCGATGTTGCGTCAACTGTCAACTGTCTACTAGTGTAGAATTATTTTTAATTTGTAATTTATTGTTTGCCAGAATAGCTGTGGCCTAGTTTTGTGAAAACATCTTTCCCGTGCATGTATGTCAGCCTTGTAAGGATGATTTGTTTGTTACGTCATCTGCCGTCTGCTTTCCTTTCTTATTTATGTCAACAATCCAGAAGGCTGGTTTGTTCATGACGCTGTACTTTGCTGTTTACATGAAAAACCCCTACGCTGTTACGTCACCATTCACCTTGTTAGCTTTCAACAACCTAAACAGATATTTTATATATACGTCTACCGTCGTTTTCGTCTAAGTTGCGTGTGGAGAATCAATCAAAGTTCCACCTCCACTCTAATGAACAAATAATTCATTAAATCAAATCATCAGGTGATTAGGAGGCAGTACTGCAAGTCTTTGATGTGAATTGAAACACGACTGAACTTATAGTTTTAATAGCCCTAGTTACGTGTTATAAACGAGAAGCAAAAACAATATGAAAGGGAAAATTGGGTTACATGTTTGTAATTGTTTGAACATTAAACCAAATGGCTCATACCAAGCGTCCTTGAATAGCGTCTGTGAAGCCTAATACCAGCTGTCAGAAACATAATTAAAACAGAATGCAGATTATATTTATCATTTGTTCTTATTAGACAAACGGTTTGTTGTCTCACCCAGTGTCAATTAAATCTCTCTCATGTTCCAATAACGCACATCTCCCACACAATCCGGAGCTCAAACATTCCTGACAAAGCTATTTTATGTATCTTCGATCGATCTACCTTGAATATACAGTTCGATTTCTGATTTGGCGGTCAGCGCTCATTCATAAGCTGCGCGTATTACCATGGGGGGTAATGCAAGTGTTAGTGTCTGCAGTTTCTAGGTGTTTAAAGCAGGTTGTACAGTATCATGCAGTAGTAATGTTGGTTGGTTTTGATAATGAATGTTTCCTTATCCCAAGCAAAATGGCACGATAAGAGGCTTTTAATTCAAGATAGGAACAAATTTAGTTCAATGATATCTCTTTGCTCACCAATACATGATAATTGCACCGCATTACTGTCCCTTCTCGGGGGTAATTATGTAAAGTGGATGATGTCAGTCATAAAAGCTAGTTACGGCACCTAGTTTGCCTCTTAAGAGTCAGATGTTGCGATCTTGGCTCTAATGTGCATACTTGTTGAGCTCCGCTATTATTTTGAGTACATATTCTACCCTGCCTCGATTTTGATCGGACAATTAGGGGTTTCAAATCACAATGACATTACTCAAATAATAGATGACTTTGACGGCCTTAACACCGTGTACATGTACTTCACAAGGGAAACATCTGACCTACAATAGCATAGGTTGGCGAGCACCCATAAACGTCATACCATCACCGTCATACCCCGAATATGATTAATAATTCCCTTCTCATCATTAAACGGCAGCCGCTATCATACAATCACATTTACGGGTCCATCAGACCATGGCACAAACCATAACAGTCATACCCTTCCCGTTATCACACAATCATGCCATCACACTAGTCATGTAATACCGTAACACGATAATACCAGCACAACGTCACGTCACCCCCCTACTATACAATTTACCCATTACACAACCATTCCATTGCAGATCACACCCATTACACTTGTACACCTTCAAACCATTGCACCTATCCACCCATCACACTCCTCACACCATTTCTCAAGTATCGTTGGGTTAAAAACCTTGCTATTCAAGTCTCTCGTGAATTAGGGGAATAAGGGGCGTTGTCCCAAAGGAGGAATATAATCCTGTCTTCCTTTTTAAAATACAGCCTGCACAAAGAAAACAATAGAGGGTCATAATGACGACATAATCATAAGATAGTACAGTAAACGAAAACATGACATTGGAATATTATCAAACGGCGCCTAAATTCACTGTAGCACAGCATAAGAGCCAGGTTCACAGGTGTCCCACTTGTCTATGGCGCAAATATTCGATGTCAATCGTGGAGTTCCTTTGGCATGTCCAGATTCGCCCAGATAATGATTCTTGTTCAGACAGCCCCGTACCCATGGTGTGGTAAATTCACGCTTAAATTCACTAGAGCACAGCATAATAACCAGGCCCCACTTGTCTATGGCCCCGAAATTCGATGTCAATCGTGGAGTTCCTTTGACATGCCTGTGGCCTACCATCGTTGCAGATTCGCCCAGATAACGATTCTTGTTTAGACAGCACCATATCCATGCTCGTGAGCATATGTACCGGGGTAACAGTCACCAGACTGACTTACATGATACCGAGTGTAAATGCCGTTAAGAGACTAGTCTATGAATGTGAATATTGTTACGATAGGCTACAATGAATGGCCCCGATAGGCTACACTGTATGATCCCGTGTATCCCAGCATGCTTTGGGGAACCTTCTGATGGCCACTTGCAATAAATTCAAAAGTTAAAGAAGAATTGGCAAGACTTGAAAAGTTGGAAATCATTAAGCCAGTGAACACCCCCACTGAATGGATAAGCAGTCTGGTAGTCGCCATGAAAGCCAACGGTGACATACGACTGTGTATCGACCCCAAACCCTTGATCAAAGCTCTTCGCAGAAATGACTATGCAATTCCATCTATAGATGACATCCTGCCGGAACTAAGAGGAGCACAGTATTTTACACACCTGGATGCAAAGAACGGGTGAACTATGGAATGGAACATGTGACGAGTTCCCCAAGATATGCTAGAGTCTAATGGCAAAGCAGAGAGCATAAACCTTGCAAATAGCAAAAACCTTGCTCTTGAAGTCGAAGGAAGCCAACACTGACCCATATTTGGCTCTACTGGGATTGAGAAACATTCCATCAGAAACTATGAAAGCCTCACCTGTTCAGAGACTGTTCGGCAGCCGGACAAGGACCCTGATTCCAGTATCAAGAAAACTCTTGAAGCCAGAAATTCCAAACAACGTTGGAGAGAAGTTGGCTGGAAAGAAATCAGTGCAGATGTCTTACTACGACCGGGGATCAAGAGAACTCCCATCCCTCAAAAAGGGAGAGATAGTAAGATTCCAGCCACCAGGCCATTGGAGGTCGATAAAAGCGAAGGTTGAAGATCAGGTAGATGTGCGATCATACAAGATTCGTACAGAAGATGGAAGACAATTTCGACGTAATCGTAGACACCTGCGAGCATGCCCAGGACAATTCGACGCCACTATAAGATATCCCCATCCCCGGTACACAACATGAAGCTGACGAGTCGTCGACACATCCACAAAGAAAAGAGATCAGTCCAAGAAAACTACATCAATGAGACTGCACCTCCTGAAACACCTACAAAAACACAGATATCCATACCAGTGGTGGGGAAAGTCTCCCGGAACTGGGTTAGTGGTTAATGCCACACCCCAAAGAGACAATAACAAGACACAACCAATTACAGTGACGCCTGAAAGACAGACCTCAATAGGACGATTGGTGAAGAGACCAGAATATCTGAAAGACTTTGTTCCGTGAATACTCTAAATAACTCTCTGAGCATAGGGACAGTTAAAGTTCCAAGTTACAGTTACTGCAGTTATATATACTCCAAAAGATATTTCAGTTTTATTCCTAAGGATAGGACACATATGTCTTACAATAACTGGCAAAAGTGACTTCAGTACTATGTTTAGGATACTGTTTGTTTATATTACTTGTTCACAGATTTTCATTTGGTAAGGAAAGGGAGATGTTACGATAGGCTACAATGAATGGTCCCGATAGGCTACGCTGTATGATCCCGTGTATCCCAGCATGCTTTGGGGAACATTCTGATGGCGGCCTTCACGAATAAACGTGAATCTCCCACGCTTGTCTTTTCTTGAAGATGACACCTCTTTTCTGACAGAGTGCATTATCAAACAAATATGACCCCGACTCGCTCCATTCCGATTCTTCGTCACTGCTCGGCGAAATGTATTGCGTATACAGGAAGCAAACAAATCAGTTGGTGTGGAGTCTCACGCCAGAATCAGCCATAATGTGTGATTGACTGAAACCAATGTCACATCAGTCAAGTAGACTTACTCCCACCATTGCTGCAAAGCTGATACACTGAATGACATCGGGGTAAGGTCATGACGGACATTATCTCTACTAATGGGAGCTGTGTATAATTTCACACTTGTACGTTTGTAAAGAGGCCTAGGGTTTCTTTTACATGAATATTTTAAGTCTTAGTTGAGAACTTCGATGTACTTTCTCGTGGAAATGGGTCTTAAATCCGTGTTCACTTCGTGAAACCAAAAAAGGTAGCTATGTTACGAGAACCGGTATGAAAGATATTTCCAGCAATATTTTTACGAAGGGCTTTGCATGTTTTATGGTGTACGATCTAAACCTGTAGGAATTTCGGTGGAGTTGGAAGAGACACACAACCTACATTGTACTGAAACAGAGTGAACTAATCAATATGTGTTTGTTGTGGTGGGGATTTCCCTAAGTGGGTAACGTCTGAGACCTTCATCACTTCGGACCTTCATCCTTCGGATTGACTGACTCAGATGGAAATTGGAATGACTAGAGTGTCTTAATTTTTGTCGTACGGAAAAAATGCATCCCTTCTATTCACATAACCGTTTTACTAAAACCAACATTCTGTGCGTTGTTCCTACGATTCTAACAAATGTTGTACTAAAACTAAATTTTAAAAATCAACAATAATATTAGCATTTAGGATAAACAAGATAGGGGCCAGGACTGAGCCTCGTGGGAATTCCACTGCGAACACAACTGGTTCTTTCAGAGTCCTTGCAACAATGATATATATGATTACAATCTGATATATATGTAATTCAATCTGATATAGTTTCTCTTACATGAATTTTTCTAATTCTACTTCAGACATTAATATCAACAATCGAAGTACACAGTACGAAGTGCTCTTTTCCTTTACTTCCTTAAAATAGTTCTATAATCCAATCAGTGGAGAGGGTACATGTTGTTATACACAATAGCCAGCCCACTGGTCAACGTTTATATACCGGTATGGACGAAAGTGCAGTAAGCTCATGCAAGGACTTGTTATTGTGCTAACGATGATGGTTTCCGGTCTGCTTTCCACGTGGTAGAACACTGAGTTATAACGCCAGGTCTTTAAAAACGAAATCTTTGACTCTATCATTAGTCCCAAGTGAGGATTCACAAGGCGATTGGGTCGGTATGACCTCTTCGTCAATGAAAAGTCGAGCTTTTAGGAACACACAACCGAATCTATGCATCACCAAACATGGAGTCTACATTAACACTAATTGCATTATCTACTATTAGTGAACGCTATCTGTGTCTAATATAACCAATCCCAAGAGTCAATCCAGACGTTCAGGTACCTACACAACGAATAGCCAATTGTTTCGTCACAGACGCCTAGTTCACTGCCTCACTAATATCCAGTCCCTTCACCACAAACATCCGACTCACTTCGTCACCAATAGCCAATCTATTCATCAGAAAAAACCCAGTCCTCTACAGATGCCAGAGCCAAACTTTAATTCATAAACTACCACCTCTCTGCACAAACTATTATACTGGTGGGAGCTGGGTGTGAGTTAGTCAGCTGTATGTGTCTACTCTACGGATATGATAATTCCATACATCTGAATCATCACTCCAAGGACTAATTATCACAATCATTTATCACCACTTCATCTCTGCATTTCATCTTCGCACACAATCCAGAGGAACATTTAGATGTTAGATGAACAGAAATCACTGTGGGAGATTACAAAAGGTGATATATGCTTACACAATTATCAGTTTAAAGTTTGTTACACATCAGGGTGTATTTCTGGCAGGGTTGTTTTGACATCCCGGAAATTAAACAGGATACGATTTAGAGTGGTTAAAGCTTATTTGTTTAAAGAAGAGTTAATGCATGTCTTGTTCACCAACAAATGAAGAATTTGAGACGTTATGTTATATATTCCACAGGGTCAAAGAAGCTTGTTGACTGAGACTGAGCAGATCAATGGACCCGTACATTCTATATCTGCCTTTTATGTCTTTGATTCGCGGATATGACAAGCGTCAATGTAAGGAGACAAAACTCCTATTCAGAAGGAGGTACATAGAAATTGTTGACATGATTACACGTCCAGAATCACGTAGCTGTATCCTAAATTGGATTATGTTGACTGCACAAACACAACAAGAAAATATGAAGATGCCCAAGGTTTCTGTTTAGTCATCAAATTGTTCTGTCTTGGCAATCGATGTGCGAGTGTTGTGTTTATATGGCTTAATTAATTCCGCTTAACCAGACTACTGGTCAGCCTAGATCGATAACTAGACAATATCGTTGCTTGCAAATATCAGAACGTGAGGTGTCATAGATATTAACGCGACCTCCTGTCAAGGTGATACATATTACTGGTGAATATTGGTCTTGACCTTGATATGACAGCTGTACTACATGAGGAGGTAGGGGGCGCTATATTGCTTTTCATTTGCCAAGTCCTTGAAAACATTTAATGGCCGCAATCCTGATCGATTCCAGTGAGCCATGTCTTGAATTGTGCTCTCAGGTAAGACGGAATTACCATTTAGTTGACAATTGGACCAATTATACAAGTATGTTCATTATTAGAAATATGACATCAGATCACTAAAACTGCATTGATGCATCAATGGAATACCACTTACACCAGACAACACCAAAGCAGGGTCCTGATGGTACATTGAAAACAAGGTATATCCCTGAGGTTCTGACTTGAATGTTGCAATACTCTCCAGAAACTTTTCAGATTGTATGGAATTGAATTCCACAAGGTTAAGGCCTAAAAAGTCCGGTTTCCAAAAGTATTGAGCCTGACGTTTCGATGATTGGTCGTTGGTATTGAACCAATCATCAATTAGTGAATTCAACCAATTCCCAACACTACTGTCTACGTATTCTAGCTACAGCTCATAATCGCATTTAGGTGATAAAATTAAAAGCTGTTACTGTCGACTTTCGTGGTGCTATCTTGACAAAAGTATACAATTAAGTTTGACGAAGCATTGACGATCAAGGTGGTTTTGACATGTAAGAATATATCAATAATAGCTGACAAGTTGCGAGTATGTCTCGAATGAAAACGTGGCACAGGCTATCCGACAAAGGTGAGGATGAAATCAGCGATAAGACATGGAACTTAATTGTTTGCTTTATACAAATAGTTAAAGGCTATGCATAACACGTATTGACCTCGAATTGGTGATATACAACACCACGACTCTTCAACGTTTATGAAATCAAATAATCGTTTAGAAGAACGAATACTGCTGAGAGAATCAATTCGATTTGTACAATACTACATAGATGTTATGTATCCAAAAAACTTCATATTCATGCTTTAAAGAAAGAATTACCTTTTTCTCAATCACATTGCATCTAGTATATCTATAGCAGAAGTGATAGTCAGTTAAGTATCAGTTTATGATTATTAACATTTCGCGGCCTGTTCAATAGCACAGCAGAAATTTTCAAATTTGCTGCACGTTTAGTATGAAAACAGTACTGATTGTTTTTCTTCTCTGGAGTTTATACAAAGCCAGGAAGTAATTTGTCTGCTATTGATGCACTTTTATTTGTTTTCCTCTTTGACCAAGGCTGTGCTAGCATTGAGTAGAGACCCGCGTGCATAACCGTAGTAAGATTAAAATAGACAATTTCAGGTATCGGATTTGTCAAATGATCCAGTCAATATTTTCTGTATTTATCAATTATTCCAATGAATAAATGAGCCTTTGGTGTTTACTCAATTAACAACAACTCAAAGGCGATCAAAGTGCAAATTATATATTCTGAAAACCGTGTGTGCTACAGTTCTTATCAACTGCTGTATTTGCCAAGGCTATACTTCTCAGCTGAAAGACTTTAAAATCAATATTCATTTACGTAATATGTGCTATTCTTATTCCCGAAATACCGTAAAAGCACTTTCTTTATTCAAGCGGTATAGAAGGGAAGTAAATTTCAGATAACGTCATGAATGTATCTCACCATATATCTACAATAGTCCCGTTAAGATGGGCATTCAAAGAAATCCTCAATCAGAGCGGATCATTACAACCTTTCCCCAATTACCATTATAGCAATGCGTAGAAAGAGA